>NC_029794.2:92444552-92454148 GCF_000816755.2 Arachis ipaensis
CTGCCTAAAGGGTTGATTAGATCCTCTTGGCTCCATCCATCCTTGATTGGTCTGACCTTGATGCATATTCCTGCTGTAACTTCTATTTCGTTCAACAAAGTTAGAACCAAACTCAAAGCGAGAGGGGTGAGAATTCATGGTAGCAAATAAAGATGAAAAGGAAAAACAAAAATAAAGAAACAAGCAAAAGAAAAATATTTACAATAACCAATAATAAGGCACACGTTAGTAGTTCCCCGGCAACGACGCCATTTTGACGTTGGGATTTTTGCCAGTAAAGAAGTTCATAAAAACAGTCGCGTTGTAGATATAGTCTCTAAACCAACAAAAATCCCTTCGTACAAACGTTTTGGGTGTCACAAGTAACAAACCCCTTTAAAAATTGTTAACCGAGTATTCAAACCTCGGGTCGTCTTCTCAAGGAACTGCAAGGAAGTATGTTTTTATTATTGGCTATAAAGGTTGTAATCGGGGTTTAGAAAGTGAGAAGCAAGTGATTTGAATGACAAGTAGAGTAAATGGCAATTAAAATAAATAAATACTGTAAAGCAACTTTTGGCAAGGTAAGAGAAATTGGAAGTCCAACTTAATTATCTCCCTCAACAACAATGAAAGTTGAATCTAAATTCCACTTAGTTAACCTTCACTAAAGTAAAGGAAAGTCAAGGGACTAATTAGTTTGACATTCAAATCCTATTTATTTTCTAAGAAAAAGTTGAGATTATTGAAGTTCCGTTCAATTAGCAAGATAACGATTATCAATTATGCTGAGTTTAATAATGTTGAGTTACTGATTTCTTAACCAAGACCAAAAGGGAGAAAGTAAAATTGTTGGAATAAAATATCCTTAGACGGAAAGCAATGGTAACACAAATTAAGGAGAAAGCAATCAATAACTGAAATACCTCAAATAATCATTAATTCAAATCATAACATGGAAAGGGTTCATAAGTCAAGTTGGCAACATTTATAAGTACGCATAAAAGCATTAAAGTAAATATTAAACCTGGATCGAAAGTCACTCTTACAAACTAAGAGAAGTCCTAAATCCTAATCCTAATCCTAAGAGAGAGAGGAGAGAACCTCTCTCAAACTAAATCTAAATCATGGAAAGTGAAAATTGGCGAGCTCTCTCTGAATGGATGCGTTCCCTCACTTTGTAACCTCTGGTCTATGCCTTCTGGACTTGGATTTGGGCCAAAAAGGGCTTCAGAATTTGCTATGAGCGTTTTCTGCAATTTCTGGTGCGTGGCCTCTGTCACGCGTCCGCGTGGGTCATGCGGTCGCGTCATTCGGAGCATTTCCTTTCCACGCGGTCGTGTCAGTCATACGACCACGTCATGTGCGTTCTGCTTAAGGCGCGCGGTCGCGTCAGTCATGCGGCCGCGTCGCTCCTGATTCGCGCTTGGCATGCGATCGCTTTGTCCATGCGATCGCGTGGATGCCAGTTTCTTCAGAAGCTCCGTTTTGTGCTTTCCTTCCATTTTTGTATGTTTCCTTTTCCATCCCTTAAGCCATTCTTCCTTAGAAAATCTGAAACTACTCAACACACTAATCACGGCATCGAATGGGAATAAAGGTAATTAAAATAATTAATTTTAAAGCTTAGGAAACATGTTTTTCACATACATCACATAATAAGGAAGGGAAAGTAAAACCATGCAATTAATATGAATAAGTGGGTGAAGGATTGAATAAATCACTCAAATTAAGCACAAAATATATCATAAAATATGGGTTTATCAGTGGCTGTTCACTCACCTCCAAAATGTCCTCCATACTGTGATCCATGGCAGTGCCATAGGATCTTCTGTGCCTCTTCTCTGGGTACGCATCTGCGGATCATTCCGTCTGCACATCTCTTAAAGAGATATGGTTCATCCCAAAAGTAGTACTTTGCATCTGAAATTAGTTTTTTCGTCTGCACCCTGCTGTACTCTTTGGGTATGAACCTCACAGCTTTATAATTTGCAATCTCTGCAAACCATGGTGCTTCCTGAATGGCGAAAATTTGCTCATCCGGAAAGGTTTCAGAGATCTCAGTAAGAGGGAGGGACGCCCCTGCTACTAGTTCTATCCGGGACAGGTGATCAGCTACCTGGTTCTCTATCCCTTTTCTGTCTCTTATTTCTATATCAAACTCTTGCAGAAGCAACACCCATCTTATGAGTCTGGGTTTTGAATCCTGCTTTGTGAGTAGGTATTTAAGAGCAGCATGGTTAGTATACACAATCACTTTTGAACCTACTAAACAGGATCTAAACTTGTCAATAGCATAAACCACTGCAAGTAACTCTTTTTCTGTGATTGTGTAATTCTTCTGTGAATCATTTAAAACACGGCTAGCATAGTAAATGATGTGCAGAAGCTTGTTATGCCTCTGTCCCAACACTGCACCAATGGCATGGTCACTGGCATCACACATTAGTTCGAATGGTAATGTTTAGTTTAGTGCAGAGATGACTGGTGCTGTAACCAACTTAGCTTTCAGGGTCTCAAACGCTTGCAGACACTCTGTGTCAAACACAAATGGCATGTCAGCAACTAGCAGATTGCTCAGAGGTTTTGCTATTTTTGAAAAATCCTTTGTAAACCTCCTATAGAATCCTGCATGCCCTAGAAAGCTTCTGATTGCTTTTACATTGGCAGGTGGTGGTAATTTTTCAATTACCTTAACCTTAGCTTGATCCACCTCTATTTCCTTGTTTGAAATTTTATGCCCAAGGACAATTCCTTTAGTCACCATAAAGTGACATTTTTCTTAGTTTAAAACTAGGTTGGTCTCTTGGCATCTTTTCAGAACAAGTGCTAAATGGTCAAGACAGGAGTTGAATGAGTCTCCAAATACTGAGAAGTCATCCATGAAGACCTCCAGAAATTTTTCCACCATATCAGCGAAAATAGAAAGCATGCACTTCTGAAAGGTTGCAGGTGCATTGCACAGACCAAAAGGCATCCTTCTGTAGGCAAATACTCCAGAAGGACATGTGAATGCTGTTTTCTCTTGATCCTGAAGATCTACTGCAATTTGGTTGTAGCCCGAATAGCCATCCAAAAAGCAGTAATAATCATGACCTGCTAGTCTTTCTAGCATCTGGTCTATGAATGGTAAAGGAAAATGATCCTTTCTGGTGGCTGTATTGAGCCTTCTGTAGTCAATACACATACGCCACCCTGTAACTGTTCTTGTAGGAACCAGTTCATTCTTTTCATTGTGAACCACTGTCATGCCTCCCTTTTTAGGTATAACTTGGACAGGGCTTACCCAGGGACTATCAGAAATAGGATAAATAATCCCAGCCTCTAGTAACTTAGTGACCTTTTTGTGCACCACCTCCTTCATGGCTGGATTTAGCCGCCTCTATGGTTGAACCACTGGCTTAGAATCATCCTCCAATAGGATCTTGTGCATGCATCTTGCTGGGCTAATGCCCTTAAGATCATTTATGGACCACCCAAGAGCTGTCTTGTGTGTCCTTAGCACTTGAATTAGTGCTTTCTCTTCTTGTGGATTTAAAGCAGAGCTTATGATCACTGGAAAAGTGTCACTTCTCCTAGAAATGCATATTTCAAGGATGGTGGTAGTGGTTTGAGCTCAGGTTTAGGAGGCTTATCCTATTCCTAAGGAATTTTCAGAGGTTCTTTTATTTCCTCTGATTTCTCCAGATCAGGCTAAACATCTTTAAAGATGTCCTCTAGCTCTGATTCGAGACTTTCAGTTATATTGATCTCTTCCACCAAAAGGTCAATAATATCAGTGCTCATGCAGTCATTTGATGTGTCTGGATGCTGCATAGCTTTGACAGCATTTAACTTGAACTCATCCTCATTGACTCTCAGGGTCACTTCCCCTTTTTGTACATCAATAATGGAGCCATCAGCAAGTTGAAGACATATCCGGGTTGGTTTGACTTCTTCAGTCAAGCCAAGCTTTCTGATAGTGGATGTAGGTATTAGGTTGATACTTGCTCCAAGGTCACATAGAGCTGTCTTGGTGCAAGCACCCTCTAATGTGCATGGTATCATAAAGCTTCCTGGATCTTGAAGCTTCTCTGGTAAGCTTTTCAGAATGACTGCACTGCATTCTTCAGTGAGAAACACCTTTTCAGTTTCTCTCCAATCCTTCTTATGACTTAAGATCTCTTTCATGAACTTAGCATAAGAGGGTATTTGCTCAAGTTCCTCTGCAAATGGGATCTTTATCTCAAGAGTCCTGAGATAGTCTGCAAAGCGAGCAAATTATTTATCCTACTCCGCTTGGCAGAGTTTTTGAGGATAAGGCATCTTGGCTTTATATTCTTCAACCTTAGTTGCTGCAGGTTTATTCCCTACAGAGGTGGTTGGAGAAGCCTTCTTAGAGGGGTTACTATCAGCACTTGCAGGTGTCTGATCCCTCATTGGCGTTTGAACGCTAGGACGGGCGTTTAACGCCAGCTTTTCTCCCTTTTCTGGCATTTGAACGCCAGAAGTGGGCATCCACTGGGCATTTGACGCCAATCTTTCACCCTTTTCTAGTGTTTGAACGCCAGAATTATTCCTCTCTGGGCTCTTGCTGTCCTCAGAGGGACTTTGGGCAGTGGTTTGGTCATCCTCTATCAGTTGTTCCTTTCTTGGCTTCCTGCTACTTTGAGCTGATTTATTCAATGTCTTCCCGCTCCTTAATTGGACAGCTTGGCATTCTTCTGTTATCTGTGTAGATAGCTGCTGTCTTGTCTGATTCAATTGTGCTTCCATATTCTTGTTAGCATTTTTAGTGTCTTGGAGCATCTCTTTAATTTCTGCTAATTGTTTTGTCATAAGGAATAATTGCTGATTAAGTTCAATAATTTCTTCTTGAGGATTAGGATCAGTAGTTACTGTCCTAGCCTCTTCTTTTATAGAGGACTCACTGCTTGAGTGCAGATGCTGATTTCTAGCAACCGTATCTATGAGTTCTTGAGCTTCTTCAATCGTTTTCCTCATGTGTATAGATCTACCAGCTGAGTGGTCTAGAGACATCTGAGCTTTTTCTGTAAGCCCATAGTAGAAGATGTCTAACTGTACCCACTCTGAAAACATTTCAGAGGGGCATTTCCTTAGCATCCCTCTGTACCTCTCCCAGGCATTATAAAGGGATTCGTGATCCTCTTGTTTAAAGCCTTGGATGTCCAGCCTCAGCTGTGTCATCCTTTTTGGAGGGTAAAATTGATTCAGGAATTTGTCTGATAACTGTCTCCATGTTTTTATGCTTGCTGTGGGTTGGTTATTTAACCACCTTTTAGCTTGATCTTTTACAGCAAATGGAAACAGTAACAATCTGTAGACATCCTGGTCTACTTCTTTATCACGTACTTTGTCAGCAATTTGTAGGAACTATGCCAGAAACTCAGTAGGTTCTTCCTATGGAAGACCGGAATACTGGCAATTTTGTTGCACCATGATAAAGAGCTGAGGATTTAGCTCAAAACTGCTTGCTTTGATGGGAGGTATACAGATACTACTCCCATATGCAGCTGTAATGGGGTTTGCATATGACCCCAGAGTCTTTATGGACTGTTCATTTCCACTTATGTCCATGATGGAGAAAAGGGAATTGATATGGATTGCAATTAAATTATATTTTTAAATTTTATTTTATTATTATTATTATTATTTTATTTTTAATTAAAAGTAACCGAAAAAAGAAAAAAAATTAAAACAAAATAAATGGAAGATAAAATAGAACTTTCGAAAATTAGAAGAAAATAAAAGCAAATTGAAAACTAAATTAATTAATTGATTAAAAAGATTTTGGAAATTAGCAATCAAAAAGATATGATTGAAAATTATTTTAAAAAGATATGATTGAGAAGATATGATTGCAATTTAATAAAAAAAAGATATGATTGAAAAGATATGATTGAAGAAATTAAAAAGATTTGATTTTTGAAAAAGATTTCAAAAGATCAATTTTTGAAATTAGAATTTTTGACTTGACTAAAAAAAGAAGATATGATTTTGAAAATCTTTGACTAATTTAATGCAAAATTTCGAAATTTATGAGTAAAATAAAGAAAAGATATTTTTTTTATTTTTGAATTTTAATGAGAAAAGAGAAAAACAACAAAATGACACTAAACTCAGAAATTTTAGATCAACACAAAGAGAATAAACAAGAAAACTTTGAATGTCAAGACGAACACCAAGAACACTTTGAAGATCAAGATGAATACCAAGAACAAATTTTTGAAAACTTTTTAAGTAAATAAAAGCACAAGGGACACCAAACTTAAAAATTTTTTAGAAAATCAAACACAAATTTTCAAAAATTCAAAGGAAGACACAAAGAAGACACCAAATTTAGAAATTTTAAAGATCAAGAAAGAACTAAGAACATGCAAATTCGAAAAATTAAAAGAAAATAAAAACATGCAATTGACACCAAACTTAAAATATGAAACTAACTCAAATAAAAGACTCAAATTTAGTGACTCTAAACCAACAAAAATAAATTATTCCTAATCTAAGCAACAAGATAAACCGTCAGTTGTCCAAACTCGAACAATCCCCGGCAACGGCGCCCAAAACTTGGTGCACAAAATTACAATCACACTTTTGCAACTCCGCACAACTAACCAGCAAGTGCACTGGGTCGTCCAAGTAATATCTTACGTGAGTAAGGGTCGATCCCACGGAGATTGTCGGCTTGAAGCAAGCTATGGTTATCTTGTAACTCTTAGTCAGGATATCAATAATTCTCAGATTTAATTGTAAAAAGTAAAAGAACATGAAATAAATACTTGTTATGTAGTAATGGAGAACAGGTTGAGGTTTTGGAGATGCTTTGTCTTCTAAATTTCTGCTTTCCTACTGTCTTCTTCATCATACACGCAAGGCTCCTTCCATGGCAAGCTTTATGTTGGTGGATCACCGTTGTCAATGGCTACCATCCGTCCTCTCAGTGAAAATGGTCCAAATGCGTTGTCACCGCACGGCTAATCATCTGTCGGTTCTCACTCATGTTGGAATATGATCCATTGATCTTTTTGCGTCTGTCACTATGCCCAGCACTCGTGAGTTTGAAGCTCGTCACAGTCATCCTTTCCCAGATCCTACTCGAAATACAACAGACAAGGTTTAGACTTTCCGGATCTCAGGAATGACCGCCAATAATTCTAGCCTATACCACGAAAGTTCCAATCTTAGATTAGAAACCCAAGAGATACACATTCAAGCTTGATTGCATGTAGAACAGAGGTGGTTGTCAGGCATGCGTTCATAGGTAAGAATGATGATGAGTGTCACAGATCATCACATTCATCAGGTTGAAGTGCGAATGAATATCTTAGAATAGAAGCAAGCGTGATAGAATGGAAAACAGTAGTAATTGCATTAATTCATGAAGAACAGCAGAGCTCCTGACCCCCAACAATGGGGTTTAGAGACTCATGCCGTAGAAGATACAATATGAAACGTGTAGAGTGTCATGAGGTACAAGATGAATCACTAAAACTAGTTTTTATAATAAAATAGTGACCTAGGGTTACAGAAAATGAGTAAGCTAGAATAGTTAATGTAGAAATCCACTTATGGGGCCCACTTGGTGTGTGCTTGGGCTGAGCATTGAAGCTTTCATGTATAGAGACCTTTCTTGGAGTTAAACGCCAGCTTTTGTGCCAGTTTGAGTGTTTAACTCCAGCTTTCATGCCAGTTCTGGCATTTTGACGCCAGAATTTCTATGCTGACTTGGAACGCCGTTCTGGGCCATCAAATCTCGGGTAACGTATGGACTATTGTAAATTGCTGGAAAGCCCAGGATGTCTACTTTCCAAAGCAATTGAGAGCGCGCCAATTGAGCTTCTGTAGCTCCAGAAAATCCACTTCGAGTGCAGGGAGGTCAGAATCCAACAGCATCTGCAGTCCTTTTTCAGCCTCTGAATCAGATTTTTGCTCAGGTCCCTCAATTTTAGCCAGAAAATACTTGAAATCACAGAAAAACACACAAATTCATAGTAAAGTCCAGGAATTTGATTTTTGAATAAAAACTAATAAAAACATAATAAAAACTAACTAAAATATACTAAAAATAATGCCAAAAAGCGTATAAGTTATCCTCTCATCAACCACCCACATCCACAGCACCCTCACCTGCTTTTGAGCCCATTTACCACTTAGTGCACCGCTTCTTTGAGCGGCTGGACCAGATGGAGCACCGCAACAGCGGCGATATGAGAGGTCTGAGCGTCGCAGCAAGCGACGCTATGAGCATTTGAAGTTGATGATCCGATCGGGCCACACTGACATCCCCTCCGAGCCTGACACACTGTCAGAGCCATCTGAGGAGGAGGCGGATGACCAGGAGGAGGATGCACGAGCAGAGGCTGAGCAGGCAGGACCCGAATAGGCTGCGCCACACCATGAGGAACCCCAGCAAATACAGCCGGCTGACCCACAGGTCCCTTTACAGACAGAGCCTCCGCTTCAGTAGGCAGATCCCCAGACATTCACACAGACTGTAGCACCTCAGGCCACCATAGAGACACCAGCAGCACACCCAGCTTGATTGAGCATCGAGGACGATGCTATTGTATAAGTGTGGGGAGGTCGCCATCTCTGGCAAACTTTATTTTGGTGAACTACTTTCAGAATCTTTATCCTATTTTATTTCTTTTTCTGTATTTTATTTTATTTTATTTTATTTTATCTTATTGTCCCTTCAGTACTTGCACATTTTTTTTGCTGTATTTCTGTTTATTTCTACTTTATTTCTATATTTTGCACTTTGGGCTATGTATATATCTTAGATATTTAGCTTAATTTGCCATCTTAGCTTATTTAGTTGTGATATAGAAACATATGGATTATTAAGTTTAGTTTACCCCTTTTAACATATGAGAATTTGATTTAATTGAAAATAAAAGAGTAAACTAGAAATTTTAGTTTTTCAGAATCACAACAATCTAATGTTGGTAAATTGACAATATTTTTCAAAGAATATACTTATTTTTATATAAGCCATTCAAAGATTCACATTGAGTTGAATGCAAACTCTTAATTCCTACTTGCATGATATACATAACTGATATATGGTTTTTGAGCCAAAGAACACACTACCCGTGAGTTTTTGAGCTTAATTACATAGTTACATTGTTTAACCATAAATATTTTCTTTCTTGTGTGTTTCCTTCTCTATGCTTGTAATCTTTACTTTGTTTCATTCTATATGTCCACTAATTAGTGTATTTACATGCTTGCATATAATTGAGGCCATTACTTGTATTTGCTCACTTATCCCAAATAAGCCTACCTTTCTAAGTCACCCTTGTTAGCCGCCTTGAGCCTTTTAATCCCCATTTATTCTGTTCTATAACCACATCACTAGCCTTAAGCAGAAAAACAAATTAAATATCCCAATTTGGATCCTTGGTTAGTTTAAGATAGAGATTGTGCATCCACTGAATATGGAGAAACTGTAGAAACATGGGATGATAAGAAAGGCATTCAATTGATAAATTATTTGGAATTTGGGTGCATGCTCATGTGAAACCAAAATAATTAAGATACCATGTGCATTGATATGTTGTGTTTATGTTTCAGATTTAAAAAAAAATAAAATAAAATAAAATAAAAAAATCATC
>NC_029794.2:92454281-92481290 GCF_000816755.2 Arachis ipaensis
TAGTAAAAATCAATGCATATGTAATAAAAATAAAAAATAATTTGGTGCATGAGTTTGTGATACAAAAGTGAAAAAATTGAGTAGCTAGGCATAATTTTAAAATTGTATAGAGTATGTATATGTTAGGTGAGATTTTAGACTAATTAAGGATTCAATTTATAGCTCACTTAGCCTTATATATATGCCCTCACCTTTACCTTAGCCCCATTACAACCTTGAAAAGACCTCATGATGTTTGCATGTGTACATTAAATATTTGTTGATTGGTTAGATGAAGAACAAAGTTTTAGAAAGCATGACTAGAGAATAATAGAGTGATTAACCCCAAACACTGAGTGACTAGAGTGTATACACAAATCCAGTGAGGGTTCAATAGCTCAATTACATATATCCATGTTTGATCATTGCTTGTCTTGCATGTTTGTCAAATATTTTGGTTAACTCAACTTAATTGTGAACATATTTTAATATGGCTTGGCCCTTTGTTGTGCATATATGATTCCTTGAAAAATTTGACTTAATTTGACCACATGTAAGCTCTATGTGTATATAAGTGGATAGTAATTAGAATTGCATGATTCATTTAGGTAGCTTGCATTTAGAATAGATTGTATTGTATAGATTCCACCATTCTACCTTTACTTTTTTTCTGTTTCTCTTGAATTTAGCATGAGGACATGCTATTGTTTAAGTGTGGGGAGGTTGATAAAACACTATTTTATGATTTATCTTATGCTCAATTGAGTGTTTTTATCAATTCTTCACCCACTTATTAATATAATTTGCATGGTTTTACAATTCCTTCCTTATCATGTGATATATGTGAAAACATGTTTCCTAAGCCTAAAAAATGTTAATTTTAATATATCCTTTATTACCATTCGATGCCGTGATCTGTGTGTTAAGTATTTTCAGGCTTTATAGGGCAGGAATGGCTTAGAGGATAGAAAGGAAATGTGTAAAAGTGGAAGGAACGCACAAAATAGAGTCTTGAAGAAAATAGAAGCGACGCGCACGCATGGACGACGCACACGCGTGCCTGACGCAGAGCACAAACGACGCGTACGCGTGACTGACGCGTACGCGTGACAAGGAAAACTTCCAAATGATGTGCATGTGTAACCCACGCATACGCGTGATGGACGCCACATGCAGAAAGTTGCAGAAGTCGCCCCCAACGATTTCTGGGCTCCTTTTCGGCCCAAATCCAAGCCCAAAAACACAGAATAGAGGCTATAAAGTGGGGGAATCAATTCATTCAATCATACAACATTCATAATTCATAATTTTAGGTTTTAGATGTAGTTTTTAGAGAGAGAGAGGCTCTCTCCTCTCTCGTAGGTTTTAGGATTTAGGATTTCTCTTAGCTTTAGGATTGTTTCTTCTCAATTTCCAGGTTCAATGTTCCTTTAATTTAATTTCTCTTCTACTTTTATTTATTATATTATTTTAGTTTGCTTATTTTCCCAATATTGGTTTATGAACTCCATGTTATAATTGATTTTCTTATTTAATATACATTGAGGTATTTCAGATTTAAGATTGCTTTCTTTTATGTTATTGATGCTTTCAATTTAAGGCATTTTTATTCGAGTAGATTTTCCCCTTTTGGCTTTGGTTGAGTAATTGGTGACACTTGAGTTGACTAGGACTTGAGGAATCAAATTGATTAGTCCACTTGACTTTCCTTTATTTAGTAAGGGTTAACTAAGTGGGAGCAATAACAATTCTCATCACACCTGATAAGGATAACTAGGATGGGATTTCCAGTTCTCGTACCTTGCCAAGAGTTTTTCTAGTTATTAATTTGCTTCCTTGCCAATTTATTTTCTTGTTCCCTATTTCAAAAAACCCCAAAAAAATACATTTTTCCATAACCAATAATAATTCATACTTCCCTGCAATTTCTTGAGAGACGACCCGAGGTTTAAATACTTCGGTTATAAATTTTATTGGGTTTGTTACCTGTGACAACCAAAACTTTGTACGAAAGGATTTTAGTTGGTTTAGAAACTATACCTACAACGTGATTATTTTTATAAAATTCTTTACCGGCAGAAAACCGATCGTCAACAAGCAACAGTTTAAGTTTGGTGTTCTGATGAGCGGATATTTTATACAATTTTTGGCATCATTTTCATATAGTTTTTAGTATGTTTTTTTTAAGTTTTATTAAGTTTTCATAGGTTTTAGTGCAAAATTCACATTTTTGGATTCTACTTTGAGTTTATGTATTTTTATGCAATTTCAGGTATTTTCTGGCTGAAATTGAGGAGCTCGAGCAAAAGTCTGATTCAGAGACAAAGAAAATGTTGTAGATCTTGTTAGGATCTGACCTCCTTGAACTCGAAAAATCTTTTCTGGAGCCACAGAAGTCCAAATGGAGCTTTCATAACGGCTATGGAAAGCTAACATCTACGGCTTTCCAGAAATATATAATAGTTCATACTTTACTTCAGAATTGAAGGCCCAAAACTAGCGTTCAACGCCAGCCTCCAGCCCTATTCTGGCGTCCAACGCCCACAAGGAGAAGACCAGTGTCCTATGCCCACAAAGGACCCCCAAGCAGGTGTTCAACGCCCTAGAGGCCTTCTAGCACGTGGATCTCAATCAAGCTGAGCCCAAACACGCACCAAGTGGGCTACGGAAGTGGATTTTCGCACTAAAAGACTGTTTTACACTTCTTATGTAATCCTTAGTCATTAGTCTAGTATTTATTTGAGAACTTTTACACTTTTCAAGGACCTTCAGATACTTTACATGTTTTACATTGTATTTTTCTATCAGTATGAGTTTCTAAACCTCCTAGGTTGAGGGGAGGAGCTCTGCTGAGTTTTATGAATTAATAAAGTATTACTATTTCATCTTCAATCCTTGTTTGATTCTCTATTCTAAGATGTATCTTCGTTCTTCATCAATATGAATGTGTTGAACCAGCACAAGGTTATCTCACTCTACATGGGTTCAGAGTGAGTCTTTCATCAGACAATGATGAACCACTAGCTTGATTATACATCTCTTAGACGGCTAATCCATGATTTCGTTGGGGAGTTCTCGAGATACCAGTTCAGCCAAGGTATGGGGAGATTAGAGTCTTTGTGGTAGAGGCTAGAACCAAAGACGCAGCATTCTCTGATCCAGAACATTCGACCTTGTCTGTGGCGTTTTGAGTAGGATCATCAAGGGGAATGAACTGCAGGAGCTTAACCCTCAATCAAAATGGATCCGCACTAACCTAGAGTTCATATCTGGAGGAGCATTAGTGACCTCTCAAGAAAGGCGTTGATCACATATAGCCTGCCATAGAAGAAATCATTCACAGTTGAAGGAGATAGTAAGACCAGATTAATCAAGAAGAACAAAGCATCTCCAAGCCTTAACCATCTTGTTATCGTTCGAATTCATAATTACTGAGTAACATTTTCTTTATTTTCCTTTCATGTACTTTAAACAAACAAACAAATTTTCTATCTACCTGACTAGGATCTACAAGATAACCATAGCTTGCTTCAAATTACAATCCTCGTTGGATCGACTCTGACTCACTCAGGTATTACTTGGACGACCCAGTGCACTTGCTGGTTCAGTTGTGTGAAGTGTAATTCCACGCACTAAATGGATAAGATGAGGTTGAGGATTTGATGAGTCCATATTTGATGATAATTTTTGGCTTAAATTGGGCGGATTTCATCACATAAACTCACACTTATTCACCAAAATAGCATACTTTTGTGTTTTATCCCTAAATTAGACCTAAATGTGAAAGCTTGCATTTTTTAGCTTAAATTGAGAAATTTAATTCCACTTTTATTCCATTCGATATTGTGATGTGTTTTGTGAGTAATTTTAGGTCAATTAAACAAGAATGGTTTGGTAGAAGTGGAAGAAAGCATGTAAGAAGGGAGAACACATGAAGTAAACAAAGGAGAACCACACAGCCAAGTGTGTGTACACATAACCTTCTGTGCGTATGCACAAGTAGAAAAATCAGCATGTATACGCACACATCTGTGCGTACGCACAGGTACCAGCACGTGACTTCATTAATGAGGCACGTGGCGCGCAATTTTGGGGGCCTCTTAGCCCAGTTTTGGAAGGCTGAAAGCTGGTTTGAAGTGCTATATGAAGGGGACAACATCACATATAAAGGCATTAGCTTCCATTAGGTTAGATTAGATTAGAAAACATTATTAAGAGTAGGAGTAGTGTAAAGTAAAAAATTTTCTCTTAACATTTGCTTCAATTTCCATTGTAGTATTTTATAGTTTCAAGTTTGATCTTGGATTTTGCCAAAGAGAACAAACAAGCATTTAATTGAGGAAGTTTTCATAGTGGTGTGATATGATAAGAATAAGCCGGGTGTGTATTCCAATTTTACGTGCGGTTAGAATACACACAACGGCCGGTTAAAATGGTAGCCACACAATCAAAAATTAAGCACGAGTTCCTCAATTAAACGACCTAAGTTGCAAGCAATGGATAAGCATCAATTGGACTCAAGCAAGCTTAGGCAATTACAACAAGAGTAAATTGAATTTAGGGAATATTGGATATTGAAATTGTACAAATGAAAGCACAAGATTGATATAAAATAGCACAACACACAATAACCAATTCAATTATAAAAAGAATTCTACTTATTCATCCTTAATAATAATGAAATAATCCTATGGGTAAGGTGCTTGTTGCAAAAAGGTGACAAGCTTGATAAGAATTAAGTCAAGTCAACTCAAACAAATGCAAAGAATTAACAAGAAACAAGGACCTTGTTATGTGATTATATTGATTTAAAGATCATGATGAATAAGCAATTCAATTCAATTCACTAAATTCAATATGTACTTGTTAAAAATTTCACCAAATGAGGGACAAACGTCAATTTTTATATCAACTTGGTGCTAGCAATTCAAAGTAATGAACAAGTACACTATTGGAATTCCAATCCAAAATAACATTATAATCATTCAAACGTGCACAATTCTTGATTAGAATGCCAAATAATGATATAGTCTAACACATATGATAACTACAACACATGCATTAAACAAAAAGTTCATTCAGGCATTTGAGCAAACACTTGGTATGCAGTGCACATATTCAACGATTTCAAGCCGAAATTCAAACATCAACAACCCATAAGTCGAAAATTGAACACTTGCAATTCAACAACAATCAATTAAGAAAAAATTAAGCTAGATTACCAAAGTTAAATAAAGAAAACGAAAATTAACCAAGCAAATAAACAAAACAAAGAAGAGTAAAAAGAGAAGAAGAAGAAGAAGAAAGAAGAAGAAAAGAAAAGAGAAGCGGCGGCGGCACCAGTGGCAGTGGTGCTAGAAGAAGGGATGGGTGGGGCTGGGGGTGCTCTGGCGCGACTGGGCTTCTTTCTTATTGCTGCCCAGATCGACTTCTGTGCGTACGCACACAGGTCCGTGCGTACGCACAAAAGGTGAGAAAATAGGGAATGCGCATGCACAAGGGTGTGCGAGCGCTCCCGGCAGGAAGGGTGCTACAGAGTGTGCATACACACAGGTCTGTGCATATGCACAGAGGATTTTTTTTACCACAAAAGGGTGAAATGTGCGTTCGCACAATGGTGTGTGTACGCACAAAAGGGGAAAGGGGTAGGGTGCACACGCACAAGCAGGTGCGAGCGCCTTAGACAGAAGGGGTGATAAGGGATGTGCGTACACACAGGACTGTGCATATGCACAGATGACGAAAAATGGGAGAAGTGTGCATACGCACAGAACTCTATTTCTACAATAATTTTAATGCCTCTAAGGCATCAAGCTAAGCTTACTCACCCATATAGCTTAACCCTTATATCTACCATTGTGAGTTCTTTTGAGCTTTTTAATCCCCTTTGTTCTAATTGTAACCACATCAAAACACTAAGCGTAAAACCATAGAATAACCTTGAATTGCATCTTTGATTAGCTTAGGTTGAGGTGTGTGTGTCATTTAAGTGTGGAGGAAATTTTTGGGAAGCATTGGTAGAAACATAAAAGTATTTTAGATATTCATTGAAAATTTTCGAAAATGGGTGCACATTCATGTATCAATTTGCTTTAACCGTATGCATTTGTCATAGGAAAAGAAGAAAAGAAATAAAAAAAATGAATAAAATGAAAAAAAATAAATAAGAGATGCATATGTGGATTTGGATGAAAAAGATACATGAATGTGTATAAAAAGTGTGATTATGGGAAGTTAGGTTTCATATATTAGTGATTTGGTTGATATAGGTTGAGTGAGAGACTTGAGATAATCAAAGATCCAATTTCTTAGTCCACTTGACCATATTTATCCCACCTTAACCCTAATCCCATTACAACCCTATGAAGTCCTCATGATAATTGCATTCATGCATCACATGATTGTTGATTGTTAGATGAATAGCAAATCCTTGAAAGCATGATTAGAGGAGACTTGAGTGATTAAACCCTAAACACCGAGCGTTAAGAGTCTATACACACCTAGTGAGGGTTCGATTACTCAATTTTATGTTTTCACACCTCTTATCATGTATTCTTGCAAGTTGCTTCATTTTGATAAGTTGAATCAATTCTTTAGATTTTCATTGCACTGAATTACTTCTTTGCTTAGCCCTATATGTTATATACTTGCTTGGAAATTTGTTGGTTTGTTTTCACCAAATCAATAGGAAACTATAGTATAAATAGATATAGATAGTATATAGTATATTTGCATGCATATTAGATAGTTGCATTCAATAAGTTGTTACCCTTTGATCATTCTCCTTGTTTGTGTTTAGCATGAGGACATGCTATTGTTTAAGTGTGGGAGAATTGATGAGTCCATATTTGATGATAATTTTGGGCTTAAATTGGGCAGATTTTATCACATATATTCACCAAAATAGCATACTTTTGTGTTTTATCCCTAAATGTGAAAGTATGTGTTTTTGAGCTTAAATTGAGCAATTTAATTCTACTTTTATTCCATTCGATGCCGTGATGTGTTTTGTGATGCGTACGCACTGTACCAGCACGTGACTTCATTAATGAGGCACGTGGCTCGCGATTTTGGGGGCCTCCTGGCCCAATTTTGGAAGGCTGAAGGCTGGTTTGAAGTGCTATATGAAAGGGACAACATCACATATGAAGGCAATAGCTTACATTAGGTTAGATTAGATTAGAAAGCATTATTAGGATTAGGAGTAGTGTAGAGTAAAAAATTTTCTCTTAGGGTTTACTTCAATTTCCCTTGTAGCATTTTATAGTTTCAAGTTTGATCTTGGATTTTTCTTATCTCATTGTAAGTACTCTTTAATTTCCTTTTTAATTTCACTACTCTTGTTACATTTTCCTATGGTTCAAGTTACTTTGTTAATATATGTAATTTTGGTTTCTTGAGATTTTTGATTGATGAATTTAATGTTTTATGATTTCTATTTGCTTGATTGCATGTTTATTGTTGATTTTGTGAAAAGTTTGGTTATAGTTTTCATTTTGCTTTGCAATTTCCTATGTTTTGGTTTTATGCCCACCAAGTGTTTGTGAAAATGCCACTTGGTAATTTTGAGTAAATTTTCACACATTGGCTTGGAAAATGAGTTTCTAGGATACTAGAGTCATAATGTCCGATATTTAGTGATAATTTTCGGGTAGTTAGATGACTCTTGTTTTCATTGACGCTAGCTTTTTACCAAGAAATTGGTAAGTCACTACAAAAAAACTTGGTAATTATGGCAGTTTTTTAGGGTTATTACGGCAGTTTGAACTGCCAATATTACCTTGAATGGCGCTCAAGAAAAACCGCCATAATTTGAAGCGCCATTTGGTTATTACGGTGGTTTTATAAAAACTGCCACAATTACCTGGTTAAAATGGAGGTGTTTGAGTTGGGTTAAAATGGCGGTTCAAACCACCGTTATTTCCATATAAAACGGCATTTTTTGTTGGTTAAAACGGCGGTTTCAAACCGTCACAATTACTTGGTTAAAATGGCGGTTTTTGAGTTGGGTTAAAACGGCGGTTCAAATGGCCGTTATTTCCAGATAAAATAGAATTTTTTGTTGGTTAAAACGGCAGTTTTTGAGTTGGGTTAAAATGGCAGTTCAAACCGCCGTTATTTTCAGATAAAATAGCATTTTTGTTGGTTAAAATGGCATTCATGTTGTTTAAAACGACAGTATTTATTGTTTAAAAATGGTAGTTTAAAACCTCCATTTTTTCCGAGTTAAAATGGCATTTTAATTGTTTAAAATGGAAGTTACAAGGCACCATTTTTACCAGATAAAAGTGACATTTTTTATCGTTTTAAAAGGCAATTTTAACCGTTGTTTTTACAACGTAAATGACACAAGGATTTATACCGGTCCGAAATTTCACAAAATGATTTCGTTAATAGTATAGTCCAAACCGATAATCGATCCTCAAATCAAATTTTAAAGAATTGGTTGTCACGAAGTTCAACCCCAATAAAATTAAACCGAAATATTCAAACCTCGGGTCGTCTCACAAGGAATGGGCAAACATGTGCATCAACATTGGTTAGAATTCCGGGGTTGGGAGTCATGATCAAGAAATTAAACTACTAGACTTAACATGCAAGAAATCTTAAAGTGCAAGGAACTAAAATCAAGTAACTAAGGCAAGGTATGAGCAATTTCAAACTAACAAAAAAGCATCTAATATAATTCTATTCTAGAACTAAGCAATGGGCTATAACTAGAATTAAGTAATTGAAATTTTTGGGTTTCAAATATGAATAATAAAAGGAACTCTTGGCTAGGCATAGGAATTGGGATCTCCATCCTTGTCTAATAACCATATCTTGACAATTATGAGGAAACAAGCTCATTAAGTTAACTTCTATACTTGAAGTATATCAAATGACTTGATCAATCTCAACTCATAAGTCCCAATCCAACTACCAATTGACTTAGTAGTGGATTAGTGTCAATGGGTATCAACTTGACCACTAAGGTTTCTCAAATCACCAAATCAATTAGACCGAATGACTCAAGTTCACCCAATTCCCTTAGCCTAGGCCAAGAGTAAGGAAAACTACTCCATAATCAGAAACATTTCATCAAACACATGGTATGCATTAATAAAAGACATATTCAAATTGCAAATAAATTGGAAATTGAAAGCACCCACTAACAATTATCAATAGAAAACTACTCAATTAACACTATTAGTCATGGAAGACATCAATGTATCATTGACAATTCAAGATTCACAAGGTTCCTAAAATGAATAGAAAATGGGAAATAACAAGAAAACATAAATCTAACACAAGATCTTAACAAAATTATACTAGAGAATTCAAATTAAGTAATCAACACTAGAAATCAACAAAACCCAATTCAGAATTCAACAAGGAAAGATCAAATCAAACTAGATCTAGAGAGGAATAAGGGTCTCTCTCTAGAAGAACAAGAACAAAAAAAACTAGCCAAAATTATGTCTAAGGGTGTAATGCATGATCCCCCCTTTCTCCCTAAAGTTCCTGGGTCTTTTCCAGGCAGAATCCAGCTAAATTTGGGCCTGGAGCTCCTCAGAAATCGCCAGCCATGATTTCATTAATGAGGTCACGTGCTGCATGTCACGCGTACGCGTGGGTCACGCGTATGCGTCGCCTGAGTTTTACGATCCACGCGTACGCGTCAAGCATGCGTACGCGTCGGTAGGGAATTCGCCAATCCACGCAGATGCGTCACTCTTCGCGCGCTATGCCTAGCTCCTTGCACCCACGCGTGCGTGTGGGCTATGCGTGCGCGTCGCAGCCAATTCTTCAAAGCCCTATTTTTCATGTTCCTCCCACCTTTGCATGCTTCCTTTCTCTCTTCTAAGTCATTCTTGCCCTACAAACTCTGAAATCACTTAGCAAACATATCACGACATCGAATGGTAATAGAAGAGGATCAAAATATGGCATTTTTAAGGCAAAAGAAGCATGTTTTCCATCATGAAGCAGAATTAGGAAGAGAACACAAAACTATGCAATTTCTATGAATTAGTGTGGAAAATATTGACAAAACCCCCTAAATTCTACACAATATAAACCACAAAATTGGGGTTTATCAAACCTACCCACACTTAAACCAAGCATGTCCTCATGCTTAAAGTGAAAAGACCAAAGACCATGGGAGAATAGGGTTCATGGAATGCAAATTACCTAAATGAATGCATGCAACTAATGCAAATGTATCTATCTACTTGGTTAAAAGTAACTCAACCGTCCAAGAGCAAATATAAGCACATTGGGTCAAGATGACAAGGTAATTTATGAATCTTACCAATCCAGACATCAAAGCGGTGTGTACATAACTTGTATGATGAAAGCTGGGAACAAAGGTTTTGAGCATCGAACCCTCATCGGATGTGTATCCACTCTAGTCGCTTGACGTGGCGAAAATTAGCTGATTAAAAATTTAATATAGAAATAACGTTGCGAGTACAGTTCTTAACCAACAAAAAATCCGCTTATCAATTTAAAAGGGTTGTCACAAAATTAGAATGAAAATACTGGGAGTAGGAATCCCAGGTCGTCTCCCAACGAGTTGACAAAAGAGTGCTATTTTATTAGTCAGGGATTTTCTGAGAAATTTTAAGAGTTGAAGAATAGAAAAATAAATGATTGTAAATTAAAGCAGTGAAAATTAGCAAGAAAATTCATATAATCAAAATAAAAAGCCTTGACCGGGAGAAAATTAATTGGAAGTTCTATCCTTGTTGGATTTTCCCAAGTGTAATAGCAAGAGGTTGTTGTTTTCACTTACTTAACACTTACCGAATAATGGAAAGTCAAGTGATTGAGCTAACTTTTATTCACAAGTCCTAATCCGCCCCTATGGAAGGATTAGCGTTAGTGACTAGAGAGTTAGCCAACAACTTCCAATTAAAATTAACACTCGAGTATTCCAACTCAAGGGTCTCCTTTTAATCAACCCCCAAATCAAGTTAAGAGTCTACTCCATTGACATGAATGTGATTTTCATAAATGATAAAAAGGAATAAGAAGAAGACATGATAAATTAAATAAAATAATAACTGAAAATTAATTAAAGGTAAAAATAGTTCTTTGCATTAATAAATCCCAAAATCATAAACATCCTTATCTGAACAGGGTTAATAGGTAATCAAAAGAGCAAAGGAATAAGAAAACAAACTAGAATAATGGAAACTTCAACGGAAGTAGTGACTCTTCTCAATATCCAATATCCAAATCAAAAGCATAAACTCTAAAGAACTATGAATGTAAAGAAAACCTAGAGGGAGAGTGATTTCTCTCTAAGATTCCACTCTAAAACTAAAAACTATGTGAATGAGAATGTGTGTTGAGTCTCTACTTGTCCCCTGGCTCTAGTCTGTGTTTCTTGGCCGAAAACTGGGTCTAAACTCGGCCCAAAATTGCCCCCAGTATTTTCTGTGATTTCTGCAGGTAGCGCATGTCACGCGTACGCGTCAATCACGCGTATGCGTGACTGGTCATCGTCGCGTGTCACGCGTACGTGTCAGGTACGCACACGCGTCGCCGTGAAAACTCCAATTCACACGCACGCGTGAGCCATGCGTACGCGTCACTTCTCGCTAGTTATCTCCTTTATTTCTTGTGCTCCTTCCATTTTTGCAAGCTTTCTCTCCATCCTTTAAGCCATTCCTGCCCTATAAAGTCTGAAAATACTTAACGTATAGATCACGACATCGAATGGTATAAAGGGGATTAAAAATATACAATTTAAAGGCTTAGGAAGCAAGTTTTCAACCATAGAACAAAATTGGGAAGGAATTGTAAAATCATACAAATTGTATGGATACGTGTGCAAAGGCTTGATAAAAACCACTCAAATCAGCACAAGATAAACTATAAAATAGTGGTTTATCAATCTCCCCACACTTAAACATTAGCATGTCCTCATGCTAAGCTCAAGGAGATAGAAAGAATGAATGGGGAAAGTAAGACTCATGAGATGCAACCTATGAATGCAACTATATGCTAAGATGATTCTGTCTACTTGGTTAAAAGTAAATAAGTTCTCAAAGACAAACATAAATCAGATTTCACTAATTCAAATCATACAATAGAAGACAAGTAAACTTGTAAGAAGATAGCTCATGAAAGGAGGGAGCATAGAATCAAGCATTGAACCATCACTGGTAGTGTATATGCATTCTAATCGCTCAAGTGTCTAGGGTTAATCACTCTACTCTTCTCTAGTCATGCTTTCTAAACTTTGTTCTTCATCCAAGCAATCAACAAATATTTAGTATATCAATTCATACATCATGAGGTCTTTTCAAGGTTGTAATGTGGCTAAGGTAAAGATAATGATATATGTATGGCAAAGTGAGCTATAATATGAATCTTTGACTAACCTAAGCTCTCACCTAACACACACACACACTCTATGAAATTCTAAAATTAAGCTTAGCTACCCAAAATTCCCACTTTTGTATATTTCACATACTCATATACCAAATTTTCTTTAATTTAACCACACATACATTGATCTTTTATTAAACTTAGCATTGGGGTAAGCTTTGTCCCCTTATTTATTTATTTATTTATATTGTACTTTTTTTATCTTTTTTTTTGAACATGAAAGTCAACATAACATATCAATGCACATGGGTTTTTAATTTTTCTGGTTTCACATGAGTAGGTACCCAAATTCCCAATATTCAAATAAAGTAGAAACACAATACATTCCCATTAACCCAAGCTCCCACAGTTCCCCATACTTAATTGATACACAATCCCTATCTTAAGCTAACCAAAGATTTAATTGGGGTAATTAATTATTTTTCTGCTTAAGGCTAGTGATGTGGTAAAATATAGAATAAATGGGGATTAAAAGGCTCAAAGTGGCTAACAAAGGTAAATTGAATGGTAGGCTATTTGGGATAAGTGAGATAATAACAAATAATGGCCTCAGTCATATGTATGCATGCAAATACACTAAACAATGGACATATAGAATGGAACAAAGCAAAGATTGCAATCATGGTGAAGAAAACACACAAGAATAAAATATTATGGTTAAATAGTGTAACCATGTAATTAAGCTCAAATCTCACAGGTTGTGTGTTCTTAGCTATAACCAATGTTCAAAATTACAATCCTCAAACAAGTTTAACACAAATTTTCAATTTAAATTGGTGAAATACTATGAAAAAAGGGTTTTGAAAAGAAACTCATTACTTTAACCAAGCAAAACATACATGCAAACAATTATTATCATGTAATCTATCCTATCTAACAAAAGGAAAAGTTAAATGTTGGTGTTTAAGAGAGAGAACTTACCTCCGGAAGTCAAGGACTGACCTCCCCACACTTAAGGCTTGGCACGGTCCTCCGTGCCATCAGTAAGGAGTAAGGTAGGGCTAGAAGCATCGCCTCCGCTATCTGGTTTGCCATGGCTCCCTGTGCTACTGGATGAAAGGGAGTCCGGGGTGTCCTTCTGTTCTGGAGGTGGGTGTGTACCAACTATGAGGTCCTTCAGATAGTTGTATCGGCGCTTGTTACGGCGCTCCATTCGCTCCATCCGTCGGTCTTGCCGGTCGAACCTCTCAAGGATCTGAAGGAACATCTAATGGATGGATGGTGCTTGTGGTGTGGATGATGGTGGAGTGGAAGAGGGAGGAATATCCAAAGATGGGCCTGCAGTCCAGCTCGCAGAGAAAACTAGTGGCCTGATGTACTTCCCATTTGGGACATACTGCTCGGCTCTAGGGATCATGACCTTCGTGTCTCTAGCTCGATAGGGCACGCCTGCTGCAGAGACTAAATCTGAAACCAAGGTGGGGAAAGGCAGGTTATCCACAATCTGTACGTGTCCCATGGCCTGCCAGATGTGTCAAGGCAGGTTGAGAGGTTGCTCTGTTAGGATGTACAATATGAGAACATCCATGTCTGCTCTGAAGGTCGACTCATGAGTGCTCGAAAAGATATAGTGGGACATAATCTATGCCCACACGCGAGCCTCCAAGGTGAGTGACTGGCCTAAGATGCTCTTGGGTTTTGAACGATGTTTCCTATAGATCCAGGTGCTGCTAAGTTGGGCTATAACTCCAAGGATGCTATCCCAGTCGAACTGATACATCTGGCGCTTACGAGATACTTCTTGATATGCATCCCATCCCTCTGGGCTAGGTGGAAGATCCAGTGCTCTTTGTATGTCACTCTCGGAGACAAGGACTTCCTCCTGACGAACGTAGACAGTCTGCAGAGTAGGCGAGTAGAAGTTGGCGTAGAATTCAACTACCCACGATAAGTTGGTCTCTCGTGGCTGCCTTCTCAAAAATCCCCACTGTCTCCTCTCAATTCAGGGCTCCACAAAATCAACAAAGTGTGTTGGAACAATGAGTAGATGTTCATTATCGTAGTTCCTCTCGGCTAGGATGGGGAACATCTATTCGCAGTAGCGGTTAGCGAACCGTGTGGAGTCCCGTACGGGAAAGACTTTCTCTGATTCATCAACTTTAATGATCCTCTTCACCCGCTTTGTTGGCGGCTTGACACTGGTAGATGGTGGTGCTTTAGCCGGTGTTCTCTTCGTTCCTCTCCTTGCCGGTGGCTTCTCAGTGGCCTTATCTTTTCCTTTCTTGGTACCCATGCCTAAGGAAGAAGGAAAGAGGGAGAATGTTAAATATAGATAACCCAAGAACCAGAAGGAGAAAATTCCAAGTGATAATGAATGCCAAATAAAAGATAATGGCCTAAATACATGGTAGCTACAACATGTAGGTAAGACATCAATTAAGATCAACAAGGCAATTCATAATAATTAGATGCAAGATGGTAAAAGCATGCAAGTAATTGGCATGAGAAGCATAACTCAAGCATCAATTATTAAATATGCCAAAGTAAAGAGCATTTGTATGATGACAATTGTGAATGATAATCCCAATACATGTGGAATGCAAGTGCTGTGAAAAAGAGGCATTCAAGTAAAAGAGTAAAAGAAAAATAGGATTCAAAATGCCATAAGAGCTTTTTCACAAACACTTGGTGTGCAAGTTGAAATAGGGATGAAAATAATATAATCAAAATGAACACGAGAGCCAAATTAATATGTCAATTGTCAAATCACTTCACATAATATCCACAAGCTTCATTATAATAAGGTAATACCCAAATAAAACTCCAATACCAACATAAGAATGCATGAAAAAGAAAGAAAAATAAACCATAGATAATCATGCTAAAAGAAAAATTGAGAAGAAAGGAAAATAATTAAATGCAATAATGAAAGAGTAGATGGGAGGAAGAAAAGAAACCTGTTGGAGAAGATGAAGAAGGAAAGAAGAAAGTAATAGAGAGTAAGAAAGAATAAGGAAGAAAGGAGGAAGAAGAAAGAAAGAAGAAAAAATTAGGATTGGAAAAGAATTAGGATTGGGGGATAATTTGAAATCAGGCGGTGAACATGTTTAATTATGCGTCGCGTGCGACGCGCACGCGTACGCGTGGGTCGCGCAAATTCCAAGCGACGCGTACGCGTGAGATGGGCTGTGCGAATGGCGCGAAGGCAGCCCCGCGCACGCACAACTCTCTGTTTGATACGCACGAGAGCCAAAAATGCATACGACGCGTGCGCGTCAGGGACACGCACGCGTGGATGGCCATTATGGGAAAACGACGCGCACGCGTCAGGGATGCATACGCGTGATGGGGCTTGTGCTCCCAACACAGTTCCAGCCCTACACCAATATAACTCTCTGGCCAAACACCATTTACGCTGATTTTCAGGTCCACGCGTACACGTTAGGGACGCGCACGCGTTGACTGGTGAAATCGGAAGCGACGCGCACGCATGAGGGATGAATACGCGTGGTCATGCTTGTGCGCAAGGCACGTGTCCAGCACCACTCCTGCCCAACTCTCTATTCAATTGTTATTATTCTCGCACTCACATGTGACGCGTACGCGTCAGCGACGCTTGCGCATCAAGTGCTCCTTTTTTTTTATGCAGAATGCAGATGAATATGCAGAAATTATGAATGAACACTAATAAAAATAAAATAAAATAAGACTAAGAATAAAAAGGAACGATTATACCATGGTGGGTTGTCTCCCACCTAGCACTTTGCTTTTACGTCCTTAAGTTGGACGGTCCACAAGCTCAATCTGCTTCTGTTGGTGGATCTTCCAAGAGGAAGATCTCTAGCTCTTTATTGTCCTTTATCTTCTCACCATGATACATCTTTAAGTGATATCCATTGACCTTGATGAATTTGGAACTTGAGGGATGACTCAGGTGAAAGACTCCGTATGGCTCTGCCTTTTCTACCTTGTAGGGCCTTCCCATCTTGAACGCAGCTTGCCTGGCATGAGTCTCAACCTTGTGTTGTAAAGGAGAACTAGCTCCCCAAGTATGAAATGTCTTCTCTTGATGTGCTTGTCATGCACAGCCTTCACCTTCCTTTTGTATAGTCTGGAGTTGTCATATGCTTCGAGTCAAAGGTTCTCCAATTCTGCTAGTTGCAGCTTCCTTTTAGCACCAGCCTTCTCAAATCCCATGTTACATTCCCTTACCACCCCGAAAGCCTTGTGTTCCACCTCTACTGGGAGGTGACAAGCTTTGCCATAGACTAGGCGGAAGAGACTCATCCCGATGGGTGTCTTGTACGCTGTCTGATAAGCCCAGAGCGCGTCTACAAGCCTGGTGCTCTAGTCCTTCCTATGAGGATTGACTATCTTCTCCAATATGCGCTTTATCTCTCTATTAGAGACCTCGATTTGCCCATTGGTCTGGGGATGGTAAGCTGTTGCTACCTTGTGAACAATCCTATGCTTCTTCAGTAGACCTGCTAATCTCCTGTTACAAAAGTGAGTGCCTTGATCACTCACGATTGCTCGTGGTGATCCAAAGCGACAGATAATATGATTTTTAACAAAGGAGACAACAACGTTAGCATCATCAGTACGGGTAGGAATTGCTTCCACCCATTTAGAAACATAATCTATAGCTAACAGTATATATAAGAAACCACTAGAGTTTGGGAATGGACCCATGAAGTCAATGCCCCAAACATCAAAAATCTCACAAAATAGCATAAGCTGTTGGGGTATCTCATCCCTCTTGGATATATTACCAAACCTTTGGCATGGAGAACAAGATTTACAGAAAAAAGTAGCATCCTTAAAAAGAGTGGGCCACCAGAATCCACAGTCAAAATGCATACGACGCGTGCGCGTCAGGGACACGCACGCGTGGATGGCCATTATGGGAAAACGACGCGCACGCGTCAGGGATGCATACGCGTGATGGGGCTTGTGCTCCCAACACAGTTCCAGCCCTACACCAATATAACTCTCTGGCCAAACACCATTTACGCTGATTTTCAGGTCCACGCGTACACGTTAGGGACGCGCACGCGTTGACTGGTGAAATCGGAAGCGACGCGCACGCATGAGGGATGAATACGCGTGGTCATGCTTGTGCGCAAGGCACGTGTCCAGCACCACTCCTGCCCAACTCTCTATTCAATTGTTATTATTCTCGCACTCACATGTGACGCGTACGCGTCAGCGACGCTTGCGCATCAAGTGCTCCTTTTTTTTTATGCAGAATGCAGATGAATATGCAGAAATTATGAATGAACACTAATAAAAATAAAATAAAATAAGACTAAGAATAAAAAGGAACGATTATACCATGGTGGGTTGTCTCCCACCTAGCACTTTGCTTTTACGTCCTTAAGTTGGACGGTCCACAAGCTCAATCTGCTTCTGTTGGTGGATCTTCCAAGAGGAAGATCTCTAGCTCTTTATTGTCCTTTATCTTCTCACCATGATACATCTTTAAGTGATATCCATTGACCTTGATGAATTTGGAACTTGAGGGATGACTCAGGTGAAAGACTCCGTATGGCTCTGCCTTTTCTACCTTGTAGGGCCTTCCCATCTTGAACGCAGCTTGCCTGGCATGAGTCTCAACCTTGTGTTGTAAAGGAGAACTAGCTCCCCAAGTATGAAATGTCTTCTCTTGATGTGCTTGTCATGCACAGCCTTCACCTTCCTTTTGTATAGTCTGGAGTTGTCATATGCTTCGAGTCAAAGGTTCTCCAATTCTGCTAGTTGCAGCTTCCTTTTAGCACCAGCCTTCTCAAATCCCATGTTACATTCCCTTACCACCCCGAAAGCCTTGTGTTCCACCTCTACTGGGAGGTGACAAGCTTTGCCATAGACTAGGCGGAAGAGACTCATCCCGATGGGTGTCTTGTACGCTGTCTGATAAGCCCAGAGCGCGTCTACAAGCCTGGTGCTCTAGTCCTTCCTATGAGGATTGACTATCTTCTCCAATATGCGCTTTATCTCTCTATTAGAGACCTCGATTTGCCCATTGGTCTGGGGATGGTAAGCTGTTGCTACCTTGTGAACAATCCTATGCTTCTTCAGTAGACCTGCTAATCTCCTGTTACAAAAGTGAGTGCCTTGATCACTCACGATTGCTCGTGGTGATCCAAAGCGACAGATAATATGATTTTTAACAAAGGAGACAACAACGTTAGCATCATCAGTACGGGTAGGAATTGCTTCCACCCATTTAGAAACATAATCTATAGCTAACAGTATATATAAGAAACCACTAGAGTTTGGGAATGGACCCATGAAGTCAATGCCCCAAACATCAAAAATCTCACAAAATAGCATAAGCTGTTGGGGTATCTCATCCCTCTTGGATATATTACCAAACCTTTGGCATGGAGAACAAGATTTACAGAAAAAAGTAGCATCCTTAAAAAGAGTGGGCCACCAGAATCCACAGTCTAAAATTTTTCTAGCTGTTATTTGAGGGCCAAAATGTCCACCACTCTTAGAGGAGTGGCAAGCCTCTAAGATCGACTGGAATTCTGATTGAGGCACACACCTTCTAATTATCTGGTCAGCACCATACCTCTATAAATATGGGTCATCCCATATATAATATTTGTACTCACTTTTCAGCTTGTCCCTTTGATGCTTAGTAAAATTAGGAGGTATGGTATGACTGACTAGATAGTTAGCCACAGGTGCATACCAAGGAACTACTTCAGATATTGCGTGCAAGCTATCAAATGGAAAAGCATCATTGATAGGAGTGGAGTCATTCTTAATGTGCTCTAGGCGACTCAAGTGGTCCGCCACTAAATTCTGGGAACCACTCCTATCTTTGATTTCTAAATCAAATTCTTGCAACAACAGTATCCAATGTATTAACCTTGGTTTGGACTCTTTTTTAGCTAATAAATATTTTAGAGTTGCATGGTCTGAGTATACTACCACTTTAGTACCAAGTAAATAGGCTCGGAATTTATCCAGAGCAAAAACAATAGCCAGAAGCTCTTTTTCAGTGGTAGTATAGTTAGACTGAGCAGCGTCTAAGGTCTTAAAAGCATAAGCTATTACGAAAGGGTCCTTACCTTCGCGCTGAGCCAGCGCCGCTCTTACTGCATGGTTGGAGGCATCACCATAATCTCAAAAGGCTAGCTCCAATCTGGTCCTCTCACAATTGGAGCTTGAGTCAAGGCGATCTTCAGCTTATCAAACGCTTCCTTGTAGTCTTCACTCAGCTCAAACTCAACATCCTTCTGCAGTAGTCTGGATAAAGGCAATGCTACCTTACTGAAGTCCCCTGCATGACCAAGAAACGAACGGACTTCCCTCACGAAGGAGGGGTAAGGTAAACTAGAAATCACATCTACCTTTGCTGGATCTACAGAAATACCAGTATTAGAAACAACGTGTCCTAGAACAATACCTTGTTTTACCATAAAATGACATTTTTCAAAATTTAATACAGGGTTTGAACTAACACACCTATCTAATACTCTAGCTAAACTATCCAAGCAAAGGCTAAATACATCACCATACACATTAAAGTCATCCATGAAAACCTCCATACAGTTCTCAATAAGATCTGAGAAAATACTCATTATGCACCTTTGGAAAGTAGCCGGTGCATTACATAAGGCAAAAGGCATCTTCTTGTATGCATACGTTCCAAAGAGACATGTAAAAGTAGTATTCTCCTAATCTTCAGGAGCTATATGAATTTGAAAATAGCCAGTGTAACCATTTAAAAAGCAATAGTGTGATTTACCTGACAGACGATCAAGCATCTGATCGATAAATGGCAGGGGGTAGTGATCCTTGCGAGTAGCCTGGTTAAGGCTCCTGTAATCAATGCACACCCTCCAGGAATTTTGCACTCTGGTTATCAGGAGCTTTCCATGCTCATTCTTCACTGTTGTGACTCCATACTTCTTGGGCACCACTTGTACTAGGCTGACCCATTCACTATTTGAGATGGGGTAGATGATATCAGCTTCAAGCAGTCTGGTCACTTCCTTCTTGACAACTTCTAAGATGGTGGGATTTAGCCGCCTTTGAGGTTGGCGGGCAGGCCTTGCTCCCTCTTCTAAAAATATTCTGTGTTGACAAACTTGAGGGATGATGCCTACTATATCCGCCAAGCTCCACCCAATTGCTTTCTTGTGTCTTCTCAGCACACTAAGCAGCTGCTCCTCCTATTGGGAAGTGAGTTCCCTTGCAATAATAACTGGGAGCTTCTGATGATCCTCAAGGTAAGCGTACTTGAAGTGGGATGGAAGGGGCTTCAACTCCATTTTCTGCTCATGGCTTGGCACTTGATCATCTGGAGCTAGTGAAGGTGGCAATGTGTCTTCATCTTGTTCATGGGGCATCCCCACACTTGCATCTTGCTCCATGTGCCTCTCTTCTACTTCTTCTTGGTGAATTGCAGCTACAGTTTCATCAATGATGTCGCACTGGAAGACAGAATGATCTTCCGGAGGGTGCTTCATAGCTTCATCCAGGTTGAAACTCACTGCTCTGCCATCTATCTCAATGGAGTAAGTTCCTGAGAAGGCGTCCAGTTTGAACTTTGAAGTCTTCAGAAATGGCCTTCCAAGGAGGATTGATGATGGCCTTCCTGAGTAATTAGGGGACATCTCCAAAATATAAAAGTCAATAGGAAATGTGAGCGCCTTAATACTCACCAGCACGTCCTCAGCAATTCCTACCACCGAGATTATGCTTTTATCTGCCAAAACAAAACATGCTGCCGACCTTTTTAAGAGAAGGAGCCTCAGAGCATCATATACAGATAATGGTATAATACTCACACACGCGCCTAAATCACACATGCAGTCAGAAAATTTTACACCTTCTATAGCAATAGTAACCATGCATGGGCCTGGATCACTACATTTTTCAGGTATATCACCCATTAAAGCAGAAATAGAGCTACCTAGAGGAATAGTTTCTAAATCCTGTATTTTATCTTTATTCATGCATAAATCTTTTAGAAACTTCGCATACTTAGGTACCTGGCGAATGGCATCAAAAAGGAGAATAATTACCTCAACCTTTTTTAAGATCTCTACCATTTTGGGGTCGAGCTCCATCTGCTTTCTGGTCTTCCTAGCAAGGTGTGGAAATGGAATGAAAATGGCTTCACTTGTGACTTCAGCTTCTTTTTGTACTCCATTCCTTGGTAGAGCTTCTTCTTCTTCTTCAACCATGTCTTGTACTTCCTCCTCTTCCTCAACATCCTCTACCTCAATAATGTCTTCAGCTTTGATATCTTCCTTTGAGCTTGGCTCCTCATGACTCCTCTCTTGCAGTATAGTTCTGGTCCTCAAAGTAATGGCATTGATGCTGCCTTTGGGGTTGGTGAATGTTGAGAAGGTAGTGCACTGGACCTTGAAGGTTGATTGTTGGGAGTGGAAGGTGGTTCCAGCCGGGAGATGAGAGCTTGTAAAGTGGAGGTAAGACCAGTAATGCTAGAGGTAAGTGTATTCTGAAGGTCTGTCTGTCCTTGTACAATAGAGTGAAGCATCTCATCATTGGTAGAAGAAGGGGGATAAATAATTTGAGGGGCCTGCTGTTGGTTGTTCTAAGGTGCCTGGGACTGCCTTAGGTGTGGTGCTCTGCAAGGCTGGCGTTGGTTCTGCTGTTGGTAAGGAGGGTTCTACTGATACCGGTTCTGCTGATTATTGTTGTTGTTCTACCTCTGATTTCTACCGTTGTCTCTACCTCCTCGATTGTAGTTGTCCCTCCATCCTTGGTTGAAATTGTCTCTCCAGCTTTGGTTGGAGTTGTCTTGCCATCCTTGATTGTAGTTTCCACCTTGGTTATAGTTGCCGCCTTGTTGATGGTATCCTTGATTTGGGCGGTCATAGAAATTGTGGGTAGCTGCCAAGGTGTTGTCTTCTTGTTGTTGGACTTGCGGACACTCATCAGTGTAATGAGTATAGCAGGCACATATTCCGCACACTCTCTGAGGAACCAACTGTTGACACTGTTGTTGTGGGGGAGGCTGAGGTTGTTGTTGGTTCCGCTGTAGCTGCTTCAGTATGTTGGCCATCTCTCCCAGAGTCTGTGTGAGAGCAGTAGTCTCACTACTAGAGGAAACCTCTGCAATAGCCTTGGATGGTTGTTCTTGTGCCAGACATTCCGGGTAGATTCAGCTAGATCAGTGATTAGTTGCCACGCTTCTGTCACTGTCTTGTACTTCTTCAGAGAGCCATTACTCGCAGCATCTAGTGTAGTCTTATCTTGAGGCTTCATGCCTTGTGTGAAATAGCTGATCAACACCAACTGGTCAATCTTGTGGTGGGGGCATGAGTCTAGGAGATTCCTGAAGCGTTCCCAATACTCATAAAGAGTCTCTGATTCGCCTTGAATAATGCAGAAAATTTCTTTCCTCAGTCTGTCTGTAACTTCAGCTGGAAAGTACTTTTCCAGGAATTCCCTTTTGAGCAGATCCCAGTTAGTAACAACTGCTTCGGGTTGAGTGTAGAACCACTCCCTTGCCTTTCCCTCAAGAGAAAATGGGAAGGCATATAGCCAAATAGTAGTTTCATCCGCACCATGAAGCCTAGTAGTTGAGCAGGCTGTCTAAAAATCTCTGAGGTGCTTTATGGGCTCCTAAGGAGGTAAGCCATGAAACTTGGGCAGTAAGTTGATTAGCGCAGTCTTTAGTTCAAAATCTACAGCCAGATTTGGGTGACGCGCTTGATACGGTTGTAGTGTAAAGTCAGGAGCTCCTACTTCCTGGAGAGTAATCCTTCTAGGCTCTGCCATATTACCTGCACGTAAATCAACAGAATCAGTAGTAGAGGAGCTTGTTTCTTCCTCAGATGGCACTTTAGATTCACCCTCAGAGTCTAACCGACGCTGAGTTCGCCTAATACGTGAAATAGTTCTTTCAATTTTAGGATCAAACACGGCTAAGCTCGGATCAGGCAGTGAACGCATCATTCAATGAAAGAAACATACAACTCATGGTAATAAAATAAAATAAAAATATGCAAATATATAAAATTAAAAATATTTACACCAACTAATAATTTAGCACACTATTGCAACTCCCCGGCAACGGCGCTAAAAATTGACGTGGCGGAAATTAGCCGATTAAGAATTTAATATAGAAATAACGTTGTGAGTACAGTTCTTAACCAACAAAAATTTCGCTTATCAATTTAAAAGGGTTGTCACAAAATTAGAATGAAAATACTGGGAGTAGGAATCTCATGTCGTCTCCCAACGAGTTGACAAAAGAGTGCTATTTTATTAGTTAGGGGTTTTCTGAGAAATTTTAAGAGTTGGAGAACAGAAAAATAAATGATTGTAAATTAAAGCAATGAAAATTAGCAAGAAAATTTATATAATCAGAATAAAAAGCCTTGACCAGGGAAAGATTAATTGGAAGTTTTATCCTTGTTGGATTTTCCCAAGTGTAATAGCAAGAGGTTGTTGTTTTCACTTAGTTAACCCTTACCGAATAAAGGAAAGTCAAGTGATTGAGCTAACTCTTATTCACAAGTCATAATCCTCTCCTATGGAAGGATTAGCATTAGTGACTAGAGAATTAGCCAACAACTTTCAATTAAAATTAACACGTGAGTATTCCAACTCAAGGGTCTCCTTTTAATCAACCCCCAAATCAAGTTGGGAGTCTACTCCATTGACATGAATGTGATTTTCATAAACGATAAAAAGGAATAAGAAGAAGACATGATAAATTAAATAAAATAATAATTGAAAATTAATTAAAGGTAAAAATAGTTTTTTGCATTAATAAATCCCAAAATCATAAACATTCTTATCTGAACAGGGTTAATAGGTAATCAAAAGAGCAAAGGAATAAGAAAACAAACTAGAATAATGGAAACTTCAATGGAGGTAGTGACTCTTCTCAATATCCAATATCCAAATCAAAAGCATAAACTATAAAGAACTATGAATGTGAAGAAAACCTAGAGGGAGAGTGATTTCTCTCTAAGATTCCACTCTAAAACTAAAAACTATGCGAATGAGAATGTGTGTTGAGTCTCTGCTTGTCCCCTGGCTCCAGTCTGTGTTTCTGGGCCAAAAACTGGGTCCAAACTCGGCCCAAAATCGCCCCCAATGTTTTCTGTGACTTCTGCAGGTAGCGCATGTCACGCATACGTGTCAGTCACGCGTACACGTGACTGGTCATCGTCGTGTGTCACGCATACGCGTCAGGTACGCACACTCGTCGCCGTGCAAACTCCAATTCACATGCACGCGTGAGCCATGCGTGCGCGTCGCTTCTCGTTGGTTATCTCCTTTATTTCTTGTGCTCCTTCCATTTTTGCAAGCTTCCTCTGCATCCTTTAAGCCATTCCTGCCCTATAAAGTCTAAAAACACTTAACGCACAGATCACGGCATCGAATGGTATAAAAGGGATTAAAAATATACAATTTAAAGGCTTAGGAAGCAAGTTTTCAACCATAGAACAAAATTGGGAAGGAATTATAAAATCATGCAAATTGTATGGATAAGTGTGGAAAGGCTTGATAAAAACCACTCAAATCAGCACAAGATAAACCATAAAATAGTGGTTTATCATCGCTCAAGTATATAGGGTCGATCCACTCAGTTATCTTCTAATCATGCTTTCTATGATTTGTTTTTCATCTAACAATCAACAATTATTCAACGCATGCACACATTCATCATAAGGTCTTATTCATAGGTTGTAATGGGGCTAGGGTAAAGGTAAGGATGCATATGGTCAAGTGAGCTTGAAATTTGAATCTTTGATTGTCCTAAGCTCTCACCAAACACATATAACCACCTATATAATTCTAATACAATACCTAGCTACCCATGATTCCCACTTTTTTTCACATACCCATGCATTCTCTTTAATTCACATTCCATATGCCTTATTATTGCTACTTTACTTTGGGGTATTTTTGTCCCCTTTTTATTGCATTTTTTTTACAATAAAGTATATACAAATGTATCAATGCATATGGTTTACATATTTAATGTATGAGTATGTACCCAATTACCAACATTTTCACAAAAATACAAAATACATTTTTACCTCAACTAATGTCCCAAGTTTCCCATACCCAAATGATACACCCCCTCACTAGCCTAAGCTAATCAAAGATACAAATTAAGGGACATTCATTGTTTTTCACTTAGGGATAGTGATGTGCTAATGTTAAGAACAAAAGGGATTAAATAGGCTCAAAATTGGCTAACAATGGTTGATGAAAGGTAGGCCATTTGGGTGAGTGAGCTAAATAAAATGATGGCCTCAATCATACAAATGAATGTATACATGGAATAATGGACATAAAGAATCAAACAAATCAAAGATCACAATCATAGAAAGAGAATGATGCACATAAGAATGAAAATCAGTGGTTATAAGATGTAACCACACACTAAGGCTCAAAACTCACATGCTTGTGTTCTTAGCTCAAAACCATGTTCCAAAACAAATTCTTCAAGCAAGTTTAACACAAATTTTTTTTTTCAAATTGGTAGGGTTCCCTAAAAATGATTTTCTTGGAAAAGAGGTTATCACCCTAACCAAGTAGTCCTAACATGCAAAAAAATGTTCAACTACAAAACTAACCATACAATCTACCCTACCTAACAAAAGAAAATTAGAACTATGGGTGTTGAAAAGAGAAAAAGGTTGTTACCTACAGAAGTCGGTAACCGACCTCCCCATATTTAGAAGTTTGCACGGTCCTCCGTGCCATTTGTGATACGTGATGAGCGGATAATTTATACGCTTTTTGGCATTGTTTTTACATAGTTTTTAGTATGATTTAGTTAGTTTTTAGTATATTTTTATTAGATTTTAAATAAAAATCACATTTCTGGACTTTACTATGAGTTTGTGTGTTTTTCTATGATTTCAGGTAATTTCTGGCTGAAATTGAGGGACTTGAGCAAAAATCTGATTCAGAGGCTGAAGAAGGACTGCAGATGCTGTTGGATTCTGACCTCCCTGCACTCGAAGGGGATTTTCTGGAGCTATAGAAACCCAATTGGCGCTCTCTTAATTGTGTTGGAAAGTAGACATCCAGGGCTTTCCAAAAATATATAATAGTCCATACTTTTTCCACGTTTTGATGACGCAAACTGGCGTTCAAACGCCAACTTCCTGCCCTATTCTAGAGTTAAACGCCAAAAATAGGCTACAACCTGGCGTTTAACTCCAAAAAGAGTCTCTACATATAAAATCTCAATGCTCAGCCCAAGCACACACCAAGTGGGCCCAGAAGTGGATTTCTGCATCATTTACTCATTTCTGTAAACCCTAGGTTACTAGTTTAGTATAAAAACTACTTTTAGAGATTTATTTTACATCTTTGGACGTTTAGTCCTTAGACCTTTGAGCTTTTGAACATCTTTAGTTCATCTTTTGATCATTTTAGATCTCTATACCTCCATGGGAGGCTGGCCACTCGGCCATGTCTACCCTATTTTTACTTATGTATTTTCAACAGTGGAGTTTCTACACACCCTAGATTAAGGTGTGGAGCTCTGCTGTTCCTAGAGTATTAATGCAAAGTACTAGTGTTCTTCTATTCAATTCATGCTTATTCTTATTCTAAGATATTCATTCGCACACAAGAACATGATGAATGTGATGATCATGTGACACTCATCACCATTCTCACTTATGAACGCGTGACTGACAACCACTTCCGTTCTACATGCAAACAAGCTTGAATGTGTATCTC
>NC_029794.2:92481346-92483593 GCF_000816755.2 Arachis ipaensis
TCTGAAAAGTCTAAACCTTGTCTGTGGTATTCCGAGTAGGATCTGGGATGGGATGACTGTGACGAGCTTCAAACTCGCGACTGTAGGGCGTAGTGACAGACGCAAAAGGATAGTAAATCCTATTCCTACACGATCGAGAACCAACAGTTGATTAGCCATGCGGGAAATTGTAGAGGACCATTTTCACTGAGAGGACGGGAAGTAGCCATTGACAACGGTGACACCCAACATACAGCTTGCCGTAGAAAGGAGTATGAAGGATTGGATGAAGGCAGTAGGAAAGCAGAGATTCAGAAGGAATAACGCACCTCCATACGCTTATCTGAAATTCTCACCAATGAATTACATAAGTATCTCTATCTTTATTTTATGTTTATTTATCTTTTAAATTATTAAAACTCTATAACCATTTGAATCCGCCTGACTGAGATTTACAAGGTGACCATAGCTTGCTTCAAGCCGACAATCTCCGTGGGATCGACCCTTACGTAAGGTTTATTACTTGGACGACCCAGTGCACTTGCTGGTTAGTTGTGCGAAGTTGTGAAGAAGAAGTGAGATTATAAATGTGCGTACCAAGTTTTTGGCGTTGTTGTCGGAGAATGAATAATCACGATTTCGCAACCAAGTTTTTGGCGCCGTTGCTAGGGATTGTTCGAGTTTGGATAACTGATGGTTCATCTTGTTGCTCAGCTTAGGTAATTTTATTTTAATTTTAAGTTTTTATTTTTATTATTTTATTTTCGAAAAATTTTCAAAAAAAAAATTTTAGTATTCTATGTTCTTCAAAATTTTTAAGAAGGAATTCTAGAGTTTCATGAGATATGTTGAATCTTGGCTGGCTATTAAGCCATGTCTAATCTTTTGGACCGAGGTTTCAACTATCCTTAGAAGAACTTCTTTGTCTTTCTCAGTAATTTAGCTGTTGTATGTAATGTTCTGCTAAAGCTTGGCTGGCCATTGGCCATGTCTAGTGTTTTGGACCGAAGCTTTCACTGAAAGCTTGGCCGGCTAGTAAGCCATGTCTAATTCCTGGACCGGAACTTTAGACTAACGTTACACGATTCCTGGAATTCTTATTAAAAATTTTGAAATCCTTATTTTTATTTTTTCTAAAATAGTTTTCGAAAAAAAATTCAAAAAAATTAATAAAATCATAAAACCAAAAATAATTTTATGTTTCTTGTTTGAGTCTAGTGTCAATTATTAAGTTTAGGTGTCAATTGCATGTCTTTATTCTTCTTGCATTTTTCGAAAATGTGTTCATGTGTTCTTCATGATCTTCAAGTTGTTCTTGATGATCTTCTTTGTTTGATCTTTGTATTTTCTTGTTTTGTGTCTTTTCTTGTTTTTCATATGCATTTCCAATTTGTTAGTGTCTAAACATTGAAAATTTCTAAGTTTGGTGTCTTGCATGTGTGTCTTTTCTTAAAAATTTTCAAAAATAAGTTCTTGGTGTTTATCTTAACATTCAAAGTGTTCTTGGTGTTCATCTTGACATTCAAAGTGTTCTTGCATGCATCATGTGTTTTGATCTTGAATTTTCATATTTTGAGTCATTTTGATGTTTTTCTCTTTCTTCATTAAAAATTCAAAAATAAAAAAAATATCTTTCCCTTATTCTCTCATAAATTTTCGAAAATTTGGTTTGATTTAGTCAAAAAGTTTTTAAATTTAATTGTTTCTTATGAGTCAAGTCAAATTTTTAATTTAAAAATTCTATCTTTTTCAATTCCTTTTCAAAAATCAAATCTTTTTCATCTTTTCTTTCATATTTTCGAAAACTTTTAAAAATTGATTTTCAAAATCTTTTTCTTACTTTCATTTCATATTTTCAAAATAAAATGCTAACAATGTGATTGATTCAAAAATTTCAAGTTGTTACTTGCCTATTAAGAAAAGTTTCAATCTTTAAATTTTAAAATCATATCTTTTAGTTTCTTGTTAGTCAAGTAATCAACTTTAATTTTCAAAATTAAATCTTTTTAATTTCCTTTTTGAATCTTTTTCAAAATAAATTTCAATCATATCTTTTTCAAAACTTAATTTCAAAATCTTTTCTATCTTCTTATCTTTTCAAAATTGATTTTCAAAATCTTTTTCAATCAACCACTTAACTTTTTATTTGATTTTAAAAATTTTTCTATTTCAATCATATCTTTTTCAAAACCACCTAACTACTTTTCTCTCTCAATTTTCGAAAACCACTAACCCCTTTTTCAAAATTTTTTTTTAACTAATTGTTTG
>NC_029794.2:92483669-92501572 GCF_000816755.2 Arachis ipaensis
GAAATTTTAATTTTATTTTAATTCTCTTTTTAATTTTCGAATTCTAACTATTTTTTTAAATAAAAACAAAAATATTTTCCTTTTATTTTAATTTAAATTCGAATTTTTCTCTTCTCCTTCTTTTATTCTTCTCTTCTACTACTCACATAAAGGAATCTCTATATTGTGACATAGAGGATTCCTCTTTTTTTTCTATTCTCTTCTTTTTCATATGAACAGGAACAGGGATAAAAATATTCTTATTGAAGCTGATCCTGAACCTGAAAGGACTCTTAAGAGGAAACTAAGAGAAGCTAAAGCACAACTCTCTGGAGAGGACCTGACAGAAATTTTCGAAAAAGAAGGAGACATGGCCGAACCTAATAACAATGGTGGAGATGCAAGGAAGATGCTTGGTGACTTTATTGCACCCTCTTCTAACTTCTATGGAAGAAGCATCTCAATTCCTGCAATTGGAGCAAACAACTTTGAACTTAAGCCTCAATTAGTTTCTCTAATGCAGCAGAATTGCAAGTTTTATGGACTTTCAATGGAAGATCTTCATCAGTTTTTAGCTAAATTCTTACAAATTTGTGACACTATCAAGACCAATGGAGTTGATCCCGAGGTCTACAGGCTTATGCTTTTCCCTTTTGCTGTAAGAGACAGAGCTAGAACATGGTTAGATTCACAACCTAAGGAAAGCCTGAACTCTTGGGAAAAGCTGGTCAGTGCTTTCCTGGCCAAATTCTTTCCACCTCAAAAGATGAGCAAGCTTAGAGTGGAAATCCAAACCTTCAGACAGAAGGAAGGAGAGTCCCTCTATGAAGCTTGGGAAACATATAAGTAACTGATCAAAAGGTGTCCTACTGACATGCTTCCAGAATGGAGCATCATATGTATATTCTATGATGGTCTGTCTGAGTTGTCAAAAATGTCATTGGACCATTCTGCAGGAGGATCTCTTTATCTGTAAACCCCTGTAGAAGCTCAGGAACTCATTGAAATGGTTGCAAATAACCAGTTCATGTACACCTCTGAGAGGAATCCTGTGAACAATGGGACGCCTCAGAAGAAATGAGTTCTTGAGATTGATACTCTGAATGCCATATTGGCTCAGAACAAAATATTGACTCAACAAGTCAATATGATTTCTTAGAGTCTGACTGGATTGCAAGCTACATCCAACAGTACTAAAGAAGCATCTTCTGAAGAAGAAGCTTATGATCCTGAGAACCCTGCAATGGCAGAGATGAATTACATGGGAGAACCCTATGGAAACATCTATAATCCTTCATGGAGAAATCATCCAAATTTCTCATGGAAGGACCAACAGAAGCCTCAACAAGGCTTCATCAATAATGGTAGAAGAAATAGGTTTAGCAATAGCAAGCCTTTTCCATCATCTTCTCAGCAACAGACAGAGAATTCTGAACAGAGCCATTCTGGCCTGGCAACCATAGTCTCTGATCTATCTAAGACCATACTAAGTTTCATGGATGAAACAAGGTCCTCCATTAGAAATTTGGAGGCACAGGTGGGACAGCTGAGTAAGAAGATTACTGAAACTCCTCCCAGTACTCTCCCAAGCAATACAGAAGAAAATCCCAAGAGAGAGTGCAAGGCCATAACCTTACTTGGTATGGCTGAATGCCCAGAGGAGAAGGAGGACATGAATCCCAGTGAGGAAGACCTCTTGGGACGTCCTCTGAACAGAAAGAAATTCCCATTTGAGGAACCAAAGGAATTTGAGACTCGTACAGAGACCATAGAGATTCCATTGAACTTCCTTCTGCCATTCATGAGCTTGATAAATTCCAATTTTGTGGTTTATCTTGTGCTTATTTTGGGGGATTTTATCACCTTTTCTCACATTTATTCAATGAAATAGCATGATTTTGCAATTCTCCCTTGATTTGTGCTTAAATGTGAAAACATGCTTTTTAGGCCTTAAAATAGCTAAATTTAATTCATTTTAATTCCATTTGATGCCTTGATATGTTTGTTGAGTAATCTCATGTTCATAAGGCAAGTATTGGATGGAAGAAGTGAGGAGAAAAGCATGCAAAGTGGGAGAACTCATGAAGAAATGAAGGAACCGTAAAGCTGTCAAGCCTGACCTCTTCACACTCAAATGACCATAACTTGAGCTACAGAGGTCCAAATGATGCAGTTCCAGTTGCATTGGAAAGCTAACATCCGAGACTTCGAAATGATATAAAATTTGTCATATGTTACTTCGCGCTCAGGGGCGCGCACGCACCATGTACGCGTGCGCACCGATGCTGCTCATGGGTCTACTTTAATGAAATCACCCCCAGCGATTTCTGAAGCATTTTGGGCCCAATCCAAATCATTTTTGATGCTATTAAACCCAAGGATTGAAGGGAGAAAGAAAAAAAGTAGTCATAGTTTAGTTTTCATCATGTTTTAGGGTTAGAGTTCTAGAGAGAGATGCTCTCTCCTCTCTCTAGATTTTAGGGTAGTTTTAGTTAATTTTTCTTAAATCCAACTTTGTAGCAACCCGTCCACCTTGCTCTTCTTTGCATGCACCGAGGACGGTGCAAATTTCTAAGTATGGGGAGGTCGTCCGACTGACCTCCATGGGTAACAAATTCCTTTTTCAACACCAAATTCTTAATTTTTGTCCCTGTTAGTTAGTTGTTGCATTGCATGATAGGTTGCATGCTAGTTAGAAATTGTACATATTTTATCATTTCTTTTATGTTAGGACTACTTGGTTAGGGTGATGATTTCTTTTCCAAGAAACTGTTTTTATGGCACCCTACCAATTTGAAAAAAAATTTTCTTGTTGAACTTGCTTGAAGAACTTATTGTGGAACATGGTTTTTGAGCTAAGAACACAAGCATGTGAGTTTTGAGCGCAATTGTGTGGTTACATGTTATAACCACTTATTTCCATTCTTGTGTGCATTATTCTCTTTCTATGATTGTAATCTTGGATTTGTTTGATTCTCTATGTCCATTATTCCATGTACACATGCATTTATATGATTGAGGCCATCATTTTATTTAGCTCACTTACCCAAATAGCCTACCTTTCGTCAACCATTGTTAGCCAATTTTGAGCCTATTTAATCCCTTTTGTTCTTAATGTTAGCACATCACTACCCATAAGCGAAAAACAATAAATGTCCTTAATTTGGATCTTTGATTAGCTTAAGCTAGTGAGGCTGTATATCATTTGGGTATGGGAAACTTGGGACATTGGTTGAAGTAAAAGTGTACTTTTTATTTTTGTTAAAAATATTAGGAATTGGGTACATGCTTATGCATTAAATATGTAAAACCATATGCATTGATACGTTTGTATATACTTTAGAAAAAAGTGAGAATCATGGGTAGCTAGGTTGTGTATTAGAATTGTATAGGTTGTCATATGTGTTAGGTGAGAGCTTAGGCTAATAAAAGATGCAAATTTTAAGCTCACTTGACCATATACATCCCTACCTTTACCCTAGCCCCATTACAACCTATGAATAAGTCCTCATGATGAATGTATGCATGCATTGAATAATTGTTGATTGTTAGAAGAAAAACAAATCTTGGAAAGCATGAGTAGAAGAGAATTGAGTGATTGACCCTATACACTTGAGCAACTAGAGCGGATACACTTCCGGTGAGGGTTCGATGCTTAATCCCTTGTTCCTGGCTTTCATGAGCTTTCTTCTTGCAAGTCTATTTGTACCACATTTTGATATTTGAATTGGTAGGATTCATGAATCATCATATGATCTTAGCCCTACTTGCTTATATATGTTCTTGGAGATTGATTTACTTTTAACCAAGTAGGTAGAATCATTTTGCATTTAGTTGCATGCATATAGATAGGTTTATATAGTTTATTTGCATTGAATAAATGTTCATATCCCTTTTCTTGTCCTTCTTTATTCTTAGCATGAGGACATGCTTGGTTTAAGTGTGGGGAGATTTGATAAACCCCAATTTTGTGGTTTATCTTGTGCTTATTTTGGAGGATTTTATCACCTTTTCTCACATTTATTCAATGAAATAGCATGGTTTTGCAATTCTCCCTTGATTTGTGCTTAAATGTGAAAACATGCTTTTTAGGCCTTAAAATAGCTAAATTTAATTCACTTTAATTCCATTCGATGCCTTGATATATTTGTTGAGTAATTTCATGTTCATAAGGCAAGTATTGGATGGAAGAAGTGAGGAGAAAAGCATGCAAAGTAGGAGAACTCATGAAGAAATGAAGGAACCGTAAAGCTGTCAAGCCTGACCTCTTTGCAGTCAAATGACCATAAATTGAGTTACAGAGGTCCAAATGAGATGGTTCCAGTTGCGTTGGAAAGCTAACATCTGGGACTTTGAAATGATATAAAATTTGCTATATGTTACTTCGCTCTCAGGGGCGCGAACGTGCCATGTACGCGTGCGCGCCGATGCTGCTCGTGGGTCCACTTTAATGAAATCACCCCCAGCTATTTCTGAAGCATTTTGGGCCCAATCCAACTCATTTCTGATGCTATTAAATCCAAGGATTGAGGGAGGAAAGAAAAAAAGTAATCATAGTTTAGTTTTCATCATGTTTTAGGGTTAGATTTCTAGAGAGAGAGGCTCTCTCCTCTCTCTAGATTTTAGGGTAGTTTTAGTTAATTTTTCTTAAATCCAACTTTTAATTCTTGTTTTGATTTAGTCTTTCCTTTTAATTTCTTGTTTCTACTACTCTATTCTTCTTAGTTCTCTTGTCAATTTTACTTTTATGTCTCTTTTATGTTTATGAATGCTCATGTTGGATCTTGTTTACATTTAATGAATTTAATGTTTGATGTTCTTTTTATTGTTGATTTGAGTTGTGTTCTTACTTTCCTTGCAATTTGTAGTTGGTAGAATTTACTATTTCTTGTCATTTATTATGCTTTCCTTTTATGCCTTCCAATTGTTTGACAAAATGCTTGGTTGGATGTTAGAGTAGATTTTGAGCATTCTTGGCTTGGAAAGAGTAATTGGGCAATCTTGAGTCATGAAAACCCAACTTATGTTGGTGATCTAGAGTTGTTAGCTAATATTGTTTCCATTGACGCTAATCTTTTGCTAATTTAATTAGTAAGTTGATTAGGACTTTTGGATTGAGATTAGCTAGTCTTATTAGACTTTCTCTCATGGAAGATAATATGATACCTTCTTCCAATGTTGGAGATGACGTAATAAGATAAATTCTTGTTTATTATTATGGTATGATTGATTAGTCTTGTTTGACTTTCTCCCTATTTGTTGGAGTTGACTAAATAAGATGAATTAATCATTGCATGACTAGGATAGAAAGCCTATGATCTCAACACTTGCCATGAATGTCTCTCTTTATTACTTGCTTTCTTTAGTTACTTGTTTGATCTACTTTTCTTGTCATTTATTTTGTTGCCCTTCTTATCAACCAAACCCCCCCTTGCATGTTCATAGCCAATAATTGAGCACTTCATTGTAATTCCTTGTGAGACGACCCGGAGTTCAAATACTTCGGTTAATTTTCATTTGGGGTTTGTTACTTGTGACAACTCAAATTTTTGATTGGGAGGATTGTTTGTTGGTTTAGAACTATACTTGCAACGAGAATTCATTCAATTGAGGAAATTCTATACCGACACGACAATTTTCTTAAATTAGAGCTCTGATGAATATTCTTCCTCTGAAGAGGATGAAGACATCACTGAAGAGCAAGTTGCTAAATATCTAGGAGCAATCATGAAGCTGAATGCCAAGTTATTTGGTACTGAGACTTGGGAGGTTGAACCCCCTTGTTAACCAATGAACTGAATGCATTAATGAGGCAGACGTTACCTCAGAAGAAACCGGATCCCGGAAAATTCTTCATACCTTGTACCATAGGCACCATGACCTTTGAGAAGGCTCTATGTGACCTGGGGTCAGGGATAAACCTCATGCCCCTCTCTGTAATGGAGAAACTAGGAATCTTTGAGGTACAAGCTGCAAGAATCTCACTAGAGATGGCAGACAAATCCATGAAACAGGCTTATGGACTAGTAGAGAACATGCTAGTGAAGGTTGAAAGCCTTTACATCCCTGCTGATTTCATAATCCTAGACACTGAGAAGGATGTGAATGAATCTATCATCCTTGGCAGACCCTTCCTGGCCATAGCAAAAGCTGTGATTGATGTTGACAGAGGACAGTTGGTCCTTCAGTTGAATGAGGACTACCTTGTATTTAAGACTCAAGGTTCTCCTTCTGTAACCATGGAGAGGAAGCATGAGAAGCTTCTCTCAGAACAAAGTCAAACAAAAACCCACATTCAACCTCTAAGTTTGGTGTTGGGAGGCCACAACCAAACTCTAAGTTTGGTGTTGAGAGGTCACAACACTGCTCTGATTATCTGTGAGACTCCATGAGAGCTCACTATCAAGCTATTGACATTAAAGAAGTGCTTGTTGGGAGACAACCCAATGTTATTTAATTATATCTATTTATTTTTCATTGCTATTTTATGTTTTCTTTAGGTTGATGAACATGTGAAGTCACAAAAACAACTAAAAAATAAAAAAAATAGAATGAAAAACAACATTAAAAATAGCTCACCCTGGAGGAAGAGTTTACTAGCGTTTAACACCAGAAAGAAGCTTCAAGCTGGCGTTAAACACTAGAAACAAGCACCAGACTGGCGTTTAACGCCAGAACAGAGCATGGAATTAGCGTTTAACGCCAAGAATGGGAGAAAAGCTGGCGTTAAACGCCAGAAACAAGCAGCAAGCTGGCGTTTAACGCCAGACATGCATTCTAAGGGCGTTTTGCACGCCTAAATGGAGCAGGGATGCTAAGTCCATGACCCCTCTGGATCTGTGGACCCCACAGGATCCCCACCTACCCCACCTCTTCTTCTCTCCTCTTTACCTCCATACCTCTTCCCCAAATACCCTTAACCACTCACATCTATCCACTCTTCCCCATAAACCCCACCTACCTCCAAAATTCAAATTCTTTTCCCTCCCAAACCCAACCCTAATGGCCGAAACCTACCCTTCCCCCCACCCCTATATTAACCCTTTAACACTACTCCATTTTCACACATCACAAACACTACTCCCCCCTGGCCGAATACACTCTCTCACTCCATCTCCTCCATTTTCTTCTTCTTCTACTACTTTCTTTCTTCTTTTGCTCAAGGACGAGCAAACCTTTTAAGTTTGGTGTGTTAAAAGAATTGCTTTTTGTTTTTTCATAACCATTAATGGCACCTAAGGCCAGAGAAACCTCAAGAAAGAGGAAAGGGAAGGCAATTGCTTTCACCTCTGAGTCATAGGAGATGGAGAGATTCATCTCAAAGGTCCATCAAGACCACTTCTATGAATTTATGGCCAAGAAAAAGGTAATCCCTGAGGTTCCTTTTAAGCTCAGAAAGAGTGAGTATCCGGAGATCCGACAAGAGATTAGAAGAAGAGGATGGGAAGTACTCTCCAATCCTATTCAACAAGTCGGAATCTTAATGGTTCAAGAGTTCTATGCAAACGCATGGATCACTAGGAATCATGATCAAAGTATGAACCCGAATCCAAAGAATTGGCTTACAATGGTTCGGGGAAAATACTTAGATTTCAGTCCGAAAAATGTAAGGTTGGTGTTCAACTTGCCAACAATGCAAGAAAATGCACGCCCCTACACTAGAAGGGTCAACTTTGATCAAAGGTTGGACCAAGTCCTCATGGACATATGTGTGGAAGGAGCTCAATGGAAAGTTGACTCAAGAGGCAAACCGGTTCAATTGAGAAGACCGGACCTTAAGCCTGTAGCTAGAGGATGGTTAGAGTTCATCCAACGCTCTATCATTCCTACTAGCAACCGATCCGAAGTAACTGTGGATCGGGCCATCATGATCCATAGTATCATGATTGGGGAGGAAGTGGAAGTTCATGAGATTATACCTCAATAACTCTACAAAGTGGCTGACAAGTCCTCTACTTTGGCAAGGTTAGCCTTTCCTCACCTTATTTGACACCTCTGCAATTCGGCTGGGATTGACATAGAGGGAGATATCCTCATTGATGAGGACAAGTCCATCACTAAGAAAAGGATGGAGCAAACAAGAGATCATGGACCTCAACAAGAGCATGAGAAAATTCCTCACCATGAAATCCCTGAGATGCCTCAAGGGATGCACTTTCCTCCACAAAACTATTGGGAGCAAATCAACACCTCCCTAGGGGAACTAAGTTCCAACATGGGACAACTAAGGGTAGAGCACCAAGAGCACTCCATCATTCTCCATGAGATTAGAGAAGACCAAAGAGTTATGTGGGAGGAGCAACAAAGGCAAGGAAGAGACATAGAGGAGCTCAAGAACACCATTGGTTCTTCAAGAGGAAGAAGACGCCACCCTCACTAAGGTGGACACGTTCCTTAATCTCCTTGTTCTTATTTTTCTGTTTTTCGGTTTTTGAGCCTTATGTTTTATTTATATTTGTGTCTTTACTACATGATCACTAGTGTCTAAGTATCTATGTCTTAAAGCTATGAGTGTCCTATGAATCCATCACCTTTCTTAAATGAAAAATGTTCTAAAAACAAAAGAACAAGAAGTACATGATTTCAAATTCATCCTTGAAATTAGTTTAATTATTTTGATGTGGTGACAACACTTTTTGTTTTCTGAATGAATGCTTGAACAGTGCATATGTCTTTTGAATTTGCAGTTTATGAATTTTAAATTGTTGGCTCTTGAAAGAATGATGAAAAAGGAGAAATGTTATTTGATAATCTGAAAAATCATATAATTGATTCTTGAAGCAAGAAAAAGCAGTGAAAAGCTTGCAGAAAAAAATGGCGAAAAAAATAAAAGAAAAAGAAAAAGCAAGCAGAAAAAACCAATAGCCCTTTAAACCAAAAGGCAAGGGTAAAATAAAAAGGATCTAAGGCTTTGAGCATTAATGGATAGGAGGGCCCAAAGGAATAAAATCCTGGCCTAAGCAGCTAAACCAAGCTGTCCCTAACCATGTGCTTGTGGCGTGAAGGTATCAAGTGAAAAGCTTGAGACTGAGCGGTTAAAGTCGAGGTCCAGAGCAAAAAAAAAATGAAAAAAGTGTGCTTAAGAACCCTGGACACCTCTAATTGGGGACTTTAGCAAAGCTAAGTCACAATCTGAAAAGGTTCACCCAGTTGTGTGTCTGTGGCATTTATGTATCCGGTGGTAATACTGGAAAACAAAGTGCTTAGGGCCACGGCCAAGACTCATAAAGTAGCTGTGTTCAAGAATCAACATACTGAACTAGGAGAATCAATAACACAATCTAAAATTTTGAGTTCCTATAGATGCCAATCATTCCGAACTTTAAGGGATAAAGTGAGATGCCAAAACTGTTCAGAGGCAAAAAGCTATTAGTCCCGCTCATCTAATTGGAGCTAAGTTTCATTGATATTTTGGAATTTATAGTATATTCTCTTCTTTTTATCCTAATTGATTTTCAGTTGCTTGGGGACAAGCAACAATTTAAGTTTGGTGTTGTGATGAGCGGATAATTTATACGCTTTTTGGCATTGTTTTTACATAGTTTTTAGTATGATTTAGTTAGTTTTTAGTATATTTTTATTATTTTTTAAATAAAAATCACATTTCTAGACTTCACTATGAGTTTGTGTATTTTTCTGTGATTTTAGCTAATTTCTGGCTGAAATTGAGGGACTTGAGCAAAAATCTGATTCAGAGGCTGAAGAAGGACTACAGATGCTGTTGGATTCTGACCTCCCTGCACTCGAAGTGGATTTTCTAGAGCTACAGAAACCCGATTGGCGCGCTCTTAATTGCGTTGGAAAGTACACATCTAGGGCTTTCCAACAATATATATTAGGCCATACTTTGTCCAAGTTTTGACGATGCAAACTGGCGTTCAAACGCCAACTTCCTGCCCTATTCTGGAGTTAAACGCCAGAAATAGGCTACAACTTGGCGTTTAACTCCAAAAAGAGTCTCTACACATAAAATCTCAATTCTCAGCCCAAGCACACACCAAGTGGGCATGGAAGTGGATTTCTGCATTATTTACTCATTTCTGTAAACCCTAGGTTACTAGTTTAGTATAAAAACTACTTTTAGAGATTTATTTTACATCTTTGGACGTTTAGTCCTTAGACCTTTGAGCTTTTGAACATATTTAGTTCATCTTTTGATCATTTTAGATCTCTAGACCTCCATGGGAGGCTGGCCACTCAGCCATGTCTACCCTATTTTTACTTATGTATTTTCAACAGTGGAGTTTCTACAAACCATAGATTAAGGTGTGGAGCTCTGCTGTTCCTCGAGTATTAATGCAAAGTACTATTGTTCTTCTATTCAATTCATGCTTATTCTTATTCTAAGATATTCATTCACACACAAGAACATGATGAATGTGATGATCATGTGACACTCATCACCATTCTCACTTATGAACGCGTGATTGACAACCACTTCCGTTCTACATGAAAACAAGCTAGAGTGTATATCTCTTGGATTCCTGGTCCACGACGCATGGTTGCCTCTCCTGACAACAGAGCCTTCCATTCCGTGAGATCAGAGTCTTCGTGGTATAAGCTAGAATCAATTGGCAGCATTCTTGAGATCCGGAAAGTCTAAACCTTGTCTGTGGTATTCCGAGTAGGATCTGGGATGGGATGACTGTGACGAGCTTTAAACTCGCGAGTGTAGGGTGTAGTGACAGATGCAAAAGGATAGTAAATCCTATTCCTACACGATCGAGGACCAACAGCTGATTAGCCATGCGGGAAACTGTAGAGGACCATTTTCACTGAGAGGACGGGAAGTAGCCATTGACAACGGTGACACCCAACATACAGCTTGCCATAGAAAGGAGTATGAAGGATTGGATGAAGGCAGTAGAAAAGCAGAGATTCAGAAGGAATAACACACCTCCGTACGCTTATCTGAAATTCTCACCAATGAATTACATAAGTATCTCTATCTTTATTTTATGTTTATTTATCTTTTAAATTATTAAAACTCTATAACCATTTGAATCCGCCTGACTGAGATTTACAAGGTGACCATAGCTTGCTTCAAGCCGACAATCTCCGTGGGATCGACCCTTACTCACGTAAGGTTTATTACTTGGACGACCCAGTACACTTGCTGGTTAGTTGTGCGAAGTTGTGAAGAAGAAGTGAGATTATTAACGTGCGTACCAAGTTTTTGGTGCCGTTGCCGGAGAATGAATAATCATGATTTCACAACCAATACGCAACATGGGATTAGGGTTGCCATTGCCACCATCCACCTCTTGAGAGTTTGATTCACTTTGGGTTGAAGTGGATGTGGAGATGTCCGGTTCTTCCATAGGTGGGCTAATTCCACCCCAAAGCTTCTTCATGTAAGCAAATCGGCGTTGGTTCCGCCTCTCATAACGATCTATATTCTTATAGAGCCCCACAAGCAATTGATGGGTTGACTTTGGTGGTGCGGATGAAGTGGTGGGAACGGTGGAAGGAGGAGCTATGTCGAGGCTAGGGGTGTCCATGGGAGGCTGAAGATATTTCCCACTTGGGACGATATCACCCTTCGTTGGAATTATGGCTTTCATATCCTTAGCCTCACAAGGGACACCAGCAGTGGCAACTAAATCTGATACCAAAGCGGGAAATGGTAGATTACCCTTGGCATGGACTCGACCCATCGCTTGTTGGATGAGGAGAGGGATGTTGACCGGTTTCTCCGTGAGAATGCACCAAACAAGGAGGGCGAGTTCTGCCGTGAAGGATGACTTATGGGTGCTCGGAAGCATATAATTAGATAAGATCTGGGCCCATGCGCGGGCCTCCACAGTAAGGTGGCGGGCGTCAATGCACTTAGGCCGCATCCTGAGTCTCTCTTGGGTCCAAAATGCCTTTGGTTCAGCAATGACTCAAAGGATCGAGTCCCAATCAAACCCAAATTCAAGCCGATGACGTAGGACCTCTTGATAACCATCCATATCCTCTGCTACCGGTGGAATATGAAGTGCTCACTGAATAGCCTCCTCTGAAATTGGGACTTGCTTCCGACACACGTAGACCAACTGTGGTTTGCGTAATAGAAACCCCCATCCTCTCCACTCAACGCGGGGTAGCACACATGGAGCAATGTGGTTTGGGGGAGCAAGTAGGTGCTCGGAATAATAGTTTCTCTCAACCATGGCGGGGAACATGAGCTTACAGTAGCGGTTAGGAAACCTTGTGGTGTCCCTTGCCGGTTTGCTCTTCTCTTGTTCGTCAACATGAGCATTTGGCTTTGCCTTCTTTGAGAGCACTTAGCGCCCAAACTGGGACGTGCCTTGGATGTTGAGTTTTGGGGTGCCCTTTTTGTGGCTGGTGTCTTTGATGCCTTCACCTTACCTTTCTTGGTGGCCATCCTAAAAAGGGAAGGGAGGGGAGAACATTAATCCCAAATAATCAACATTTAGAAAATAACATGCAAGTGACAAGTAGTGCCCGAACGGAATGGTGCATCTTGAGGACATGACAGCTGCAACATGTGATCAAGATACCAATAAAAGCATAGAGCATAACACTTGGCATGAAGTGCAAGAGTGAATAAAGCATGCGATAGGGCATGAGAAGGATAAACTCAAGCATCAACACTAATAAGGAAGAAAGTCATGGGAATGAGCATAAGAATAGTAAACATGAACCAACAAGGCTCAATGCACATAAAGAAAAGCAAGTGTATGAAAGAGAAGCACCAATGTTGAAAGCAAAAAGTCAAAATGGATCAAAATGGCATAGGTGCTTTTCATCGAACACTTGGTGTGCAATGTTCAAACAACAAGCAAATTGAAAAAAAAAATTTACACATGTATCATCCCAAAATGAAAAATATAAACATCAAAACAACACCACATAGTCAAAAAGGGATCAAGAGATATCACCAAAAACCATCAATGCTAGAGAGAGCTCAAAGTTCAATCACCCATGGAAAATATAAAGAAAGAGAAAGCAAATAAACAAGGGCAAAAGAAATAACAAGCAACTAAGAAGAAATGGAAGAAATTAATTAAGTGCAACTTAACAAAAGAAAAAAAATGACACAAAGATAAAAGATAAGAAGGGAGAGTGAAAACCTTGAGAGAAGAGGAAGAGAGTAAGGTAATGTGCAAGTGAAGATGTGAGAAGAGGAATCAGAGGGAGAGAGAGTGTGGGACCGCCAAAGGTGTTGGTCACCAGTGGGTGAAGTCGCCGGTGGTTATGGGCGGAGAAAAAGAGTTAGAAATAGTAGAGGGGGAGGAAGAGGGAGTAGTAGAAGAAGAATGGTTGAAAATGGTGAAACAGGGCGCGCTGGGGTTAAATTGCGTCGGAGATGCGACGTGCGCGCATCATCTACACGCACGCGTGGATGAAGAGGAATTGAAGGCGACGCGTAAGCGTCTCCCACACGTACCCGTGGGTCGCAGGGGAGCGAAGGGACGCGTACGCGTCACATACGTGCACGCGTGGGTGGAGTTGTGCCCCAGGCACAAAGTGGGCACAGAGCAGGCATAACTCTCTGGTTTTTGGACCAGAAGTGGCGTGCAGCAGAATCGACACGTACGCGTCTATCACGCTTAAGCGTGGATTGAAAAATCGGCGACTGACGCGTACGCGTCACCTACGCTCACGCGTGGGTCGCCTGGCACAGTTTTGGCATAAAGGGGGGACAACTCTCTGGTTTTTGAACCAGAGTGGCCAAAATTCGTAGCCGACGCATATGCGTCGCCGACGCTTACACGTGGGTGTGCGAATTTGAAGGGGGACGCGCACACGTCACATACGCTTACGCGTGGGTCATGGTTGTGCCCCAGGCACAAAGTCGGCACACTGGAGGCACAACTCTCGGGTTTTAGCACTATGGGCTACGAAAATGCATCCACGCGTACACGTGGAGAACTCTTGCACGTGGTTGTGCCCCATTTTTAACACATTCTTGGGAGGCCTTCAAGCTAGATAGTCAAGAAAACACTCACAAATTCATGCACTATTCAAAATGAAACATTTTCTCTAACCTTATCAATTTATCCATACCAAGATTAATGAAATCTATGTGAATATCAGAACAATTCAACAAAATCAACAAAGGCTAGCATACCTAAGCAAACTCAACAATACCAAGAAATCACAAAATTCACAAGAATCTAAAGCTAGAAGCAAAAAAAAGCATACACAAGGAAGATCTTACCATGGTGGGGTGTCTCCCACCAAGCACTTTTCTTTAAAGTCCTTAAGTTGGACGGTCATGTGCTTAAGCTTCTCCTCCTTTCGGTACATCCTGAAGTAGGAACACCTCTAACTCCTTCGGTGACTTGCAGCCATGATACTTCTTTACCCTTTGGCCGTTCACCTTGAATGTTGCACCACTCTGAGGGTGGAATAATTCGACCGCGCCATAAGGTTTAATCTCCTTCACCTTAAATGGTCAATCCCACCTTGAACGGAGCTTTTCGGGCATGAATCTGAGTCTAGAGTTGTATAAGAGAACTTCGTCACCTTCTTTGAAATCCTTTTTATGGATGTGATGGTCATGGAATGCCTTAGTTTGCTCCTTGTAAATTCTTGCATTCTCATAGGCCTCTAGCCTAAGGCACTCAAGTTCCTCAAGTTACAATTTCCTGGCTACACCCGCCTTGGTGAAATCCATGTTACACTACTTAACCGCCCAATAGGCCTTATACTCAATTTCAACTGGGAGGTGGCATGCTTTCCCATAGACGATCCGAAAGGGACTCATCCCTAACGGGGTCTTATAGGCTGTCCTATATGCCCACAATGCATCCCCCAACCAAGAGCTCCAGTCCTTCCTTTGTGGACTCACCACCTTCTCTAAAATTCACTTAATCTCCCGGTTGGACACCTCCGCTTGCCCATTCGTTTAGGGGTGATAAGTGGTTGTAACCTTGTATAGTACCCCATATCTCTTGAGTAGTGCTTCACCTTCCTGTTACTAAAGTGTGAACTTTGGTCTCTCACGATTGCTCGTGGCGACCCATAGCGGCATACAGTATTATTTCTAATGAAAGAAACTACGGTATTAGCGTCATCAAGGCGGGTAGGTATCGCTTCTACCCACTTTGACACATAATCAACCGCCAATAGAATGTACATATATCCACTTGAGCTAGGAAATAGCCCCATAAAGTCGATGCCCTATACATCAAAGATTTCGCAAAACAACATCGGTTGTTGAGGCATTTCGTCCTTTTGGGATGCTTTTCCAGATTTTTGACATTGGTGACACGACACACAAAATTGGTTAGCATCCTTGAATAATGTTGGCCACTAGAATCCACAATCCAACACTTTTTTAGCCATCCGTTGTGGGCCAAAGTAGCCACCACACTCGGATGAATGGCAAGCTTCAAGAATGGGTTGGAATTCAAATTCCGGGACACATCTATGAATTACTTGGTCTATTCCCCTTTTCCACAAGTGAGGGTCATCCCAAATGTAATATTTGGAATCACTCCTCAACTTATCCCTTTGATGTTTTGAAAAGTTGGGAGGAAAAATCATAGCAACCAAGTAGTTCGCCATTGGTGCAAACTAAGGGAAACTATCCGAAATAGCATGCAAACTATCCAAAGGGAATGAATTGTCGATCAGAAATGGGTCATATTTAAGATTTTCAAGGCGGCTTAGATGATCCGCAACTAAATTTTGAGACCCACTTCGATCCCTAATCTCAATGTCGAACTCTTGCAAAAGCAAGATCTAACGTATGAGCCTAGGTTTTGACTCATTCTTTGTCAACAAATACTTTAAAGCTGCATGATCCGTGTATACCACTATTTTGAAGCCTAGCAAGTAAGATCGAAATTTATCCAATGCATGAACAATGGCTAAGAGCTCTTTTTCCGTAGTGGTATAGTTGGATTGTGCTGCATCCAATGTTTTTGAGGAATAAGCAATGATGTACGGGAGCTTACCATCGCGCTGTGCAAGCGCGGCACCTACGGCATGATTTGATGCGTCGCACATGATTTCGAATGGCTGCGTCTAGTCAGGGCCCCGCACAATTGGTGCCGTAGTAAGAGCTCTCCTCAACTCCTCAAATGCACCCGCACAAGCACTATCAAACTCAAAGTCCACATCCTTTTGGAGTAAGTGTGATAATGGCAATGCAATCTTGCTGAAATTCTTGATAAATCGCCTATAGAATCCTGCATGCCCCAAAAAGGAACGGACTTCCCTCACAGAAGAGGGGTGAGGTAAACTGGTGATAACCTCAACCTTGGCCGAGTCCACAGAAATGCCCATGTTAGAAATTATATGTCCTAACACTATACCTTGTCTCACCATGAAGTGACATTTTTCGAAATTGAGGACAAGGTTAGTGTTGACACATCTTTCTAAGACCTTGGCCAAGTTCTCCGAACAACTATCAAAAGAAGTACCATATACGCTAAAATCATCCATAAAGACTTCCAGACAAGTCTCCATAAGATCGGAAAAGACACTAGTCATGCACCGCTGAAAGGTGGCTGGCGGGTGCATTACATAGCCAAAATGGCATCCTTTTATAGGCAAAGGTGCCAAAGGGACAAGTAAAGGTGGTCCTTTCCTGATCCTCAGGAGCAATGTGTATCTGGAAGTAGCCAGTGAATCCATCAAGAAAGCAATAATGGGATTTACCTGCCAGTCGGTCCAACATCTGGTCAATGAAGGGCAAAGGGTAGTGGTCTTTCCTCGTTGCGGTGTTCAACTTTCTATAATCAATGCATACTCGCCAAGCATTTTGCACTCTTGTGGTGACCACTTCACCATCTTCCTTCTTAACTGCAGTGATTCTTGATTTCTTTGGGAGGACTTGGACCGGGCTCACCCATTCACTGTCTGAAATTGGATATATAATACCCGCATCAAGTAGCCTTGTGACTTCCTTTTTCACCACATCTAGGATAGTCGGGTTGAGCCTTCTTTGGGGTTGTCTCACTGGCCGAACTCTCTCTTGGAGAAAAATACGATGCATACATGTGCGGGGGTCAATCCCCACAATGTCGGCCAAGCTCCAACCTATTACTTTCTTGTGTTTCCTTAGGACCTCTAGGAGCTTCTCTTCTTCTTGGCTAGAAAGTTCACTAGCAATAATGACCGAAAATCTTTGGTTGTCCTCTAGGAATGAATACTTTAAATGAGATGGAAGAGACTTCAATTCACTTTTTGCCTCAAATTGAGGTTCCTTTTCATCAAGCTCCTGGAGTTCAATCTCAACAACTTTCTCTTGTTCACCCTCATGGTCATCCATCTCTTCAACAATAGGGTAGCAAAACTTGTTGTGATCCTCTCTTCGTACCTACACTACTACCTTATTGATTACATCACATCAGAGAACAGAATGCTCTTCGGGTGGGTGTCTCATGGCTTCTTCCAAATTGAACTTGATAGTCTTGTCTCCTACCTCAAAAGAGTATGTGCTGGTAAAGGCATCCAATTTGAATTTATAGGTCTTTAAGAAAGGTCTACTGGTGCACGAAATTGTGATCATCAATGGTGCCATCAACATGGTACGCTCAATTGTAATCTCAACCTTTTATCACAACTTCGCACAACTAACCAGCAAGTGCACTGGATCGTCCAAGTAATAAACCTTACGCGAGTAAGGGTCGATCCCACGGAGATTGTTGGTATGAAGCAAGCTATGGTCATCTTGTAAATCTCAGTCAGGCGGATATAGAATGGTTATGGAGTTTTCGAATATTAATAATAAAACAGGGATATAAATACTTATGTAAATCCTTGGTGAGAATTTCAGATAAATGCATGGAGATGCTTTCGTCCCTCTAAACCTCTGCTTTCCTGCTGTCTTTATCCAATCAGTCTTACTCCTTTCTATGGCTGGCTTTATGTAAGGACACCACCGTTGTCAATGGCTACTTTTGATCCTCTCTGGAAAATGGTCCGATGCGCTGTCACTGCATGGCTAATCGTCTGGAGGC
>NC_029794.2:92501696-92510964 GCF_000816755.2 Arachis ipaensis
CGATTAATCTTTGAGGAACAGCAGAGCTCCACACCTTAATCTATGGAGTGTAGAAACTCTACCGTTGAAAATACATAAGTGAATATAGGGTAAGCATGGCCGAGTGGCCAGCCTCCCATGGAGGTCTAGAGATCTAAAAAATGATCAAAAGATGGTTCCAAAGATGTCTAATACAATAGTAAAAAGTTCTATTTATAATAAACTAGCTACTAGGGTTTACAGAAGTAAGTAATTGATGCATAAATCTACTTCCGGGGCCCACTTGATGTGTGCTTGGGCTGAGCTTGAATGTTACACGTGCAGAGGCTCTTTCTGGAGTTGAACGCCAGGTTGTAACGTATTTCTGGCGTTCAACTCTGGTTTGTGACTTGTTTCTGGCGTTTAACTCCAGACAGCAGCATAGAACTGGCGTTCAACGCCCTTTTACGTCATCTAAAATCGTTCAAAGTATGGACTATTATACATTGGTGGAAAGCCCTGGATGTCTACTTTCCAACGCAATTAGAAGCACGCCATTTTGGGTTCCGTAGCTCTAGAAAATCCACTTTGAGTGCAGGGAAGTCAGAATCCAACAGCATCAACAGTCCTTCTTCAACCTCTGAATCTGATTTTTGCTCAAGTACCTCAATTTCAGCCAGAAAATACCTGAAATCACAGAAAAACACACAAACTCATAGTAAAGTCCAGAAACGTGAATTTAACATAAAAACTAATGAAAACATCCCTAAAAGTAACTAGATTCTACTAAAAACATACTAAAAACAATGCCAAAAAGCGTATAAATTATCCGCTCATCACAACACCAAACTTAAACTGTTGCTTGTCCCTAAGCAACTGAAAATCAAATAGGATAAAAAGAAGAGAATATACTATAAATTCCAAACTATCAATGAAACATAGCTCCAATCAGATGAGCGGGACTTGTAGCTTTTTGCCTCTTGAATAGTTTTGGCATCTCACTTTATCTATTGAGGTTCAGAATGATTGCCATCTATAGGAACTCAGAGTTCAGATAGTGTTATTGATTCTCCTAGTTCAGTATGATGATTCTTGAACACAGCTATTTTATGATTCTTGGCCGTGGCCCTAAGCACTTTGTTTTCCAATATTACCACCGGATACATAAATGCCACAGACACATAATTGGGTGAACATTTTCAGATTGTGACTCAGCTTTGCTAAAGTCCCCAATTAGAGGTGTCTAGGGTTCTTAAGCACACTCTGTTTTTGCTTTGGACCTTGACTTTAACCGCTCAGTCTCAAGTTTTCACTTGACACCTTCACGCCACAAGCACATGGTTAGGGACAGCTTGGTTTAGTCGCTTAGACCAGGATTTTATTCCTTTATGCCCTCCTATCCACTGATGCTCAAAGCCTTGGGATCCTTTTTATTTGCCCTTGCGTTTTGGTTTTAAGGGTTATTGGCTTTTTGCTCTTGCCTCTTGGTTTTAAGAGCTTTTGGCTTTTTCTGCTTGCTTTTTCTCTTTTTTTTTTCTATTTTTTCGCTATTTTTTTTCTGCAAGCTTTGTTCTTTTCTGCTTTTTCTTGCTTCAAGAATCATTTTTATGATTTTTTAGACTATCAAATAACATGTCTCCTTATCATCATTCTTTCAAGAGCCAACATATTTAACATTCATGAACAACAACTTCAAAAGACATATGCACTATTCAAGCATACATTCAGAAAGCTCCAGCTGAGTAACATAGATGGCAAATAAGATGAGGAAAAGCTAGCCTTGCCATAGGAGAGGACTTTTCGGCTATTTTGTAGAGTTCAAGGGAGATGACTTCATGAACTTCTACTTCCTCTCCAATCATGATGCTATGAATTATGATGGGCCGATCCACAGTAACTTCGGATCGGTTGCTAGTGGGGATGATGGAGCATTGTATGAACTCTAACTATCCTCTAGCTACAGGCTTGAGGTCCAGTCTTCTTAATTGAACCGGCTTACCTTTGGAGTCAATCTTCCATTGAGCTCCTTCCACACATATGTCCATGAGGACTTGGTCCAACCTTTGATTAAAGTTGACCCTTCTAGTGTAGGGGCGTGCATCTCCTTGCATCATAGGCAAGTTAAACGCCAACCTTACATTCTCCAGACTAAAATCTAAGTATTTTCCCCGAACCATTGTAATATAATTCTTTGGATTTGGGTTTTTACTTTGATCATGGTTCCTAGTGATCCATGCATTGGCATAGAACACTTAAACCATTAGGATTCCAACTTGTTGGATGGATTTTGTTAGAACTTCCCAACCTCTTCTTTGGATTTCATGTCGGATTTCCGGATACTCATTCTTCTTGAGCTTGAAAGGGACCTCAGGGATCACCTTCTTCTTGGCCACAATATCATAGAAGTGGTCTTGATGAGCTTTGAAGATGAATCTTTCCATCTCCCATGACTCGGAGGTGGAAGCTTTTGTCTTCCCTTTCCCTTTTCTAGAGGATTCTCCAGTCTTAGGTGCCATCAATGGTAATGGAAAAACAAAAAGCTTATGCTTTTACCACACCAAACTTAGAATTTTGCTCGCCCTCGAGCAAAAAAAGAAAGAATAGATGAAGAAGAAGAAGAAGAAATGTGGAGAAGAGGGGGAGAGGTGTATTCGGCCAAGAAGAGAAGAGAGGGTTGTGTTGTGTGAAAATGAGGAAGAATGGAGGGCTTTATATAGGGAAGGGAGGGGGGGTTAGGTTCGGCAATTTAGGGTGGGTTGGGTGGAAAATTGATTTTGAATTTTGAAGGTAGGTGGAGTTTATGAGGTAGGTTTATGGGGAAGAGTGGATGGATGTGAGTGGTGAAGTGGTGATAGGGAAGAGAGATTGAGGTGATTGGTGAAGAGTTTTGGGGAAGAGTGTTTATAGGATTGTGTGAAAGAGGGGTGGGAAGAAGTGAGTGGAGGTAGGTGGGGATCCTGTGGGGTCCACAGATCCTGAGGTGATCCTGTGGGGTCCACAGATCCTGAGGTGTTCAAGGATTTACAACCTTGCACCAAATTGGGCATGCAAAATGCCCTTGCACACAACTCTGGGCGTTCAGCGCCAGATTGGTGCTTGTTCTGGGCGTTGAATGCCCATTTGTTGCCCATTTCTGGCGTTGAACGCCAGAACCATGCTTGTTCTAGGCGTTCAGCGCCAGCTCTTCTCCAGGGTGCAATTCTGGCATTCAAACGCCCAGATGCTGCCCATTTTGGGCGTTCAGCGCCAGAACCATGCTCTGTTCTGGCGTTGAACGCCAGCCAGGTGCTTCTTACTGGCGTTTAAACGCCAGTAACGTCTTCCTCCAGGGTGTGGTTTTTTTTTCTGCTGTTTTTGATTCCGTTTTCAATTTTTATAATTATTTTGTGACTCCACATGATCATGAACCTAATAAAACATGAAAAACCATGAAAATAAAAATTAGATAAAAATTGGGTTGCCTCCCAACAAGCGCTTCTTTAATGTCAATAGCTTGACAGTGGGCTCTCATGGGGCCTCACAGATGTTCAGAGCATTGTTGAGACTTCCCAACACCAAACTTAGAGTTTGGATATGGGAGTTCAACACCAAACTTAGAGTTTGGTTGTGGCCTCCCAACACCAAACTTAGAGTTTTACTGTGGGGGCTCTGGTTGACTCTGTTTTGATAGAAGCTTACAGTGACTCTTTTCCATGTTTACAGAAGGGTAACCTTGAGTTGTAAACACAAGGGAGTCCTCATTCAATTGAAGGACTAATTCACCTCTGTCAACATCAATCAAAAAACAGTAAAGAAAAGGTCAGTGAAACTGGCCAAGATGCCCTGGCATCAATCTTCCGCTATTCCCATTACAGTGATCACACTTTTGTCGGCTAAGGCAAATTTGGCGGCCGACCTTTTCAATGGAGCCAATTTCAAACTTGCAAATATAGAGAGCGGCATGATGCTCACGCAAGCCTCTAGATCACACATACAGTCATGAAAAGCAACTCCACCAATACGACAAGACACCAAAATGGTTCGGGGTCACTACACTTTTCCGGATTAGGCTTCATCAATGAAGAGATGGAACTACCCAATGACAAAGTTTCCAACTCACTAATCCTATCTTTATGTGTTCACAAGTCCTTTAAAAATTTTGCATACTTCGGAACTTGTTGAATAGCATCAAGAAGTGGAATGGTTACCTCAACCTTCTTGAATACTTGAAGCATGTTTAAATCAAACTCCGGAGTTTTCTTTGCTTTCTTTCATGTGGTGCTTGGTATTTGGTGTAGTTGTTTTGGTTTTGATGGGATGCTTGGTTGTGGTGGTTTTGGTTGTTGTTATTGTTGTTGTTGTTATGGTGGTATTGGGATGAAGATTGGTGGTTGTTGTTGTAGTGAGAAGAGGAATTGTTCCACCTTTGATTTTGATTGCTCCCATGTGCATTGTCCATCCACCCTTGATTGGAGTTATTGCCATGAGAGTAGTTGTTTTGGCCTTGAGAGAGGTAGGGTGCACGATTGTTATAGTTCACATTGGCTACGGCAAGGGTGTACTCCTCTTAAATTTGGTGGCATTGATCGGTGTAATGTGTGGTGCTAGAGCACAAACCATAAATTCTAGGAGGGCTGATAAACCACTATTTTATGGTTTATAATGTGCTTAATTGTGTGGTTTTATCGTGATCTTTACCCACTTATACATATGATTAGCATGCATTTATATTTCCTTCCTAAAATTATTACATGATTGAAAACTTGCTTCCTAGAGACTTTTAATTATGTATTTTAATTTCCCTTTATTCCATTCGATGCCGTGATCTGTATGTTAAGTGTTTCAGGCTTTATAGGGCATGAATGAAGTGGAGATTGGAAAGGAAGCCTGCAAAAATGGAAGGAACACAAGAAATTGAGGAGATGACCAGCGAGAAGTGACGCGGCCGAATGGCTTGCGCGACCGCGCGAAAGAGAGGAAATCGCAGTGACGCGGCCGCATGGCTCACGCAACCGCGCGGATTGGAATAGCACAAGTGACGCGGAGACGTAAACGACGCGCTCGCGTGGCAGAGCAAAACGCCGAATGACGCGTCCGCATGAATGAGGCGATCGCGTGACGTGAGCGATCTGCATAATCTGCAGAATTTGCTGGGGGCAATTTTGGGCCCTGTTTTGACCCAGTTTTCGGCCCAGAAAGGCAGACTAGAGCCAGAGAACATGCAGAGACCAACAACAACATTCATTCTACAAAATTTTAGTTTTAGATCCAGTTTTACTCCTCCTCTAAGTTTTCTCTCTACACATTCATAGTTCTTAGGATTTTAATTTCTATTGCTCTTTGCATTGGAATATTGAGAAGAGTTATTATCTCATCAAGACTTGGTCATTCTAGTTCGTTTTCTTTACTTGGCTTTACTCTTCCATGTCCTTTAATTTACTCAATTTTACTATTGGATTATTTTAGAATTTATTAATACAAGAGTTACTTTTATTTTTAATAGATTCCTTTAAGTTTTATTTATCATGTCTTTCTTTAATTCCCTTTCCTATGTTATGAGTTATACATTCACAATAAGCGAGTAGTTCCCTAACTTGATGGGGAGTTGATTGAAAGGAACCCTTGAGCTGGGGTGCTTAAAAGAAAAATTGTAATTGGGTTTATTGTTAGAATGTTCTCTAGTCACTGACACTAATCCTTTTCAATTGAGTGGATTGGAACTTGTGAATAGAAATAGCATTCCAACTTGTTTAACTTTCCCTTACCCAGTAAGGGATAACTAATAGAACAACCTTCAATTATCAATTAATCTTGAGAGTACTGCAACAAGAATAGGGCTTCCAACTAATCTACTCCTAGTCAAGGCTTTTATTTAAATTACTTAATTTCTCCAATTTAATTTCCTGTTTATTCAACTCAAACTCTTTTTGAAAACATCTGATTAATAAAATAGCACACCTTTCTACAACTCGTTGGGAGATGACCTGATATTCATACTCCCAGTATTTTGATTTTAATTTTTGTGACACCCTTCTAAATTGATAAGCGGATTTCTGGTTGGTTAAGAACTATACTTGCAACGCATATTTTATAACAATTCTTGACTCGCCAATATTCGCCACGTCAATTTTCGGCACCATTGCCGGGGAGTTGCAATAGAGTGCTAAGTTATTGATTGGAATTTATTTATTTGCATTTTATTTTATCTTGCTAATATGAGCTGCTTGTTTCTTTCGTTAGATGACGCGTTCACTTCCTGATCCAAGCTTGCCAGTATTCAATCCTGAGATTGAAAGAACTATTTCACGAATAAGGAAAGCTCGGCGTCGGTTAGTCCTCTCAGAGGGCGGATCTGAAACGTCATTTGAGGAAGAAACTAGCCCCCGTTCTACTGATTCGGTTGATTTACGTGTAGGTGACATGGCAGCACCTAGGAGAGTTACTATCCAGGAGGCTGGAGCCCCTAATTTTACAATGCAACCGTTTCAAGCCCATCATCCAGCGGTGGCTACGGACTTTGAAATAAAGACTGCACTGCTCAATTTGATGCCCAAGTTTCATGGCTTACCTGCTCAAGAGCCTATCAAGCACCTGAGAGATTTTCAAGCAGCCTGTTCTACTGTCAGGCGTGATAGTGCAGATGAAACTTCAATTTTGTTGAAAGCTTTCCTGTTTTCTCTTGAGGAAAAGGCAAGAGAGTGGTACTACACTCAACCCGCAGCAACTGTATCCGACTGGGATACACTTAGAAGAGAATTCTTGGAAAAATTCTTTCCAGCTGAAGTTACTGATAAACTGAGGAAAGACATTTTCCATGATTGTTCAAGACGAATCCGAGACTCTCTATGAATACTGGAAGCGCTTCAATAATCTTCTGGAAGAATTCCCCCACCATATGATTGACAAGATAGTGTTACTGGTTACGTCACACAGGGCATGAGGCCCCAAGATAAGACCACATTAGAAAGTGCTAGCAATGGATCTATGAAAAAGTACAAGACCACTGATGAGGCATGGCAATTGATCAGCGACTTAGCTGAATCTACTCAGAATCACAGGCAGAAACAAGGCCGCTCAAAAGCCGTCGCAGAAGTATCCTCTAGCAGAGAGACTGCTGCTCTAACTCAGAGTATCTGAGAAATGACTAACTTACTAAAGCAGATGCAATTGAATCAACAACAAGTTCAGCAAGCTCAACCTTCTCCACCACAGCAAAACCAACAGTTAGTCCCACAGAGAGTTTGTGGAGTCTGTGCTGATTATAGCCATTATACTGATGAATGTCTGCAGCTCCAACAGGAAGACAACACCGTGGCAGCCACTCATAACTTCTATGACTACCCTAACCAAGGGTACAAACAAGGTGGCAATTACAGCCATGGATGGCAGGAAAATTCTAACCAGAATTGGAGGGACAACAACAACAGAGGAGGCAGAGACAATCAGGAAAATCAGAGGTGGAATAATAATAACAACAGGCAGCAAAACCAAAACTAGCCCTACAGAGCACCTCACCTGAGGCAATCCCAAGGACCATAGAATACCCAACAGCAGACCTCTCAAATTACTTATCCTTCCTCATCTTCTAATAATGACTTACTACAATCTATTGATCGGAGACAACAGACCATGGAAAATAACCTTTATGCTACACTAAATGGTCTGAACTCTACTTTGCAAGCTCTTGTCTCACAGATTAGATCAATGAATAACTCCAATAACCAGCCTTTGAGCTCCAGTGGAATCCCCTCTCAACCATTACCCAATCCAAAGGATGGCATTAATGCCATCACCCTAAGGTCCGGAACCACACTATAGGAGAGGAATCAGGAGGAGCCAAGCCCACCAGAAAACGCCTCAGCTGAAGAGGTAGTGGAAATAGAAGATGTTGAAGAGGAAGAGGACATACAGGACATAGCTGAAAAAGAAGAACTCCAACCACAGAAGGAAGCACCACAGGGCGCAGATACTGCAGAAGACACCACTCTCATTCCATTTCCACAACTTGCAAGGAAGCCCAAGAAGTAGCTGTTACCTGATCCCAAAATGGTAGAGATATTCAAAAAGGTTGAGGTAACTGTTCTTCTTTTTGATGTTATTCAACAGGTACCTAAATATGCAAAGTTTCTAAAAGATTTATGTATACATAAAGACAAAATTAATGAATTAGAAACTATTCCTTTAGGTAGTTCCATATCTGCTTTAATGGGAGGTTTACCTGAAAAGTGTAGTGACTCAGGTCCATGTATGGTTAATTGTACTATTGGTGGTGTAGTATTTTCTGACTGCATGTGTGATTTAGGAGCATGTGTGAGTATAATGCCTTTGTCTATATATGATATTTTGAGGCTCCCTCCCTTAAAAAGGTCGCAGCTCGTTTTGTGTTAGCAGATAAAAGCATTATTACAGTGGCTGGAGTTGCTGAAGATGTATTAGTGGGCATTAAGGGGCTCACATTTCCCATTAATTTTTATATCCTGGAGATGCCCCAAAATGACTCAGATATTTAGAAAATCACAAAAATAAAAAATATTTCATGTTTCTTGTTTGAGTCTTGAGTCATATCATAAATTTGGTGTCAATTGCATGTGCATCTTGCATTTTTCGAAAATTTCATGCATTCATGGTGTTCTTCATGATCTTCAAGTTGTTCTTGGTAAGTCTTCTTGTTTGATCTTGATGATTTTTTATTTTGTGTCTTTTCATGTTTATCATATGCATTCTTGAATTCTTAGTGCGTAAGCATTAAAGAATTCTAAGTTTGGTGTCTTGCATGTTTTCTTTGCATTAAAATTTTTTCAAAATTGTGTCTATGATGTTCATCTTGACATTCATGGTGTTCTTGGTGTTCATCTTGATATTCATAGCATTCTTGCATGCATTCATTGTTTTTATCTAAAAATTTCATGCATTACATAATTTTCATGATTTCATAAAAATTTCAAAAATCAAAAAAAAAATATCTTTCCCTTTTTCTCTCATCAAATTCGAAAATTTGAGTTGACTTTTTCAAAAGTTTTTAAAATCAAATTGTTTCTTATGAGTCAAATCAAATTTTCAATTTGAAAATCTTATCTTTTTCAAAATCTTTTTCAAAAATCAAATCTTTTTCAAAATTCTTAGTTATTTTCGAAAATTTCAAAAATCTTTTTCTTATTTTTATATCAAATTTTCGAAAATAACATAATCATTAATGTTTTGATTCAAAAATTTGAAGTTTGTTACTTGCTTGTTAAGAAAGATTCAAACTTTAAGTTCTAGAATCATACCTTGTGATTTCTTGTGAATCAAGTCATTAATTGAGATTTTAAAAATCAAATCTTTTTCAAAA
>NC_029794.2:92510995-92537116 GCF_000816755.2 Arachis ipaensis
AAAATATTAACTCAGCAAGTCAATATGATTTCTCAGAGTCTGAATGGAATGCAAGCTGCATCCAACAGTACTCAAGAGGCTTCTCCTGAAGAAGAAGCTTATGATCCTGAGAACCCTGCAATAGCAGAGCTGAACTACTTAGGTGAACCTTATGGAAACACCTATAACTCATCATGGAGAAATCATCCAAATTTCTCATGGAAGGATCAAAAGCCTCAACAAGGCTTTAACAATGGTGGAAGAAACAGGTTTAACAATAGCAAGCCTTTTCCATCATCAACTCAGCAACAGACAGAGAACTCTGAACAAAATACTTCTAATTTAGCAAATCTAGTCTCTGATCTATCTAAAGCCACTGTAAGTTTCATGAATGAAACAAGGTCTTCCATTAGAAATCTGGAAGCAACATCTCTTTCCGACCCAATCCCACCCATATGGCCGAATACGCACCTCCATCCATCTCCTCCATATCCTCTTCTTCTTCTTCTATTCTTTCTTCTCTTGCTCGAGGGCGAGCAACATTCTAAGTTTGGTGTGGTAAAACCATAGCTTTTTTGTTTTTTCCATAATCATTGATGGCACCTAAGGCCAGAGAAACCTCTAGAAAGAGGAAAGGGAAGACAAATGGAGATCACAATTTCGTGCACCAATGGCCGAGTAGTAGTCTTCAATCTGAATGGAGTTATGAAGCATCCTCCGGAGGATCATTCTATCCTCTAGTGTGACATTATAGATAAAACCGTGGCTGAAGTTCACCAGGAGGAATTTGAAGAGCAGTACGTAGGACAAGGTCCAAGTGTGGGGACATTCTTAGAGGACAATGATAGTGCTTTACCATTGTTACCAGCTCCAAACAACCCAGAGCCTGACCATGATCAGAAGTTAGAATTAAAACCCCTTCTTCCACACCTCAAATATGCTTACCTTGAAGACGAGCAGAAGTTTCCAGTTATCATTGCAAGGGAACTCACTTCTCAATAAGAAGAGCAGTTACTTAGTGTACTAAGGAGGCACAAGAAGGCAATTGGTTGGAGTTTGGCAGACATAGTAGGCATCAACCCTCAAGTCTATGAGCATATGATATTTTTAGAAGAGGGAGCAAGACCTGTCCGTCAACCCCAGAGAAGACTGAATCCCACTATCTTAGAGGTTGTCAAAAAGGAAGTGACCAAACTACTGGAGGCAGATATCATCTATCCCATCTCAGACAGTGAATGGGTAAGCCCAGTACAAGTGGTGCCAAAGAAGTCTGGAGTCACTACAGTGAAGAATGAGCATGGAGAACTCATGGCAACCAGAGTTCAGAATGCCTGGAGGGTCTACATTGACTACAGACGCCTCAACCAAGCAACCCGTAAGGATCACTATCATCTTCCATTCATTGATCAAATGCTGGATCGCCTGTCAGGTAAATCACATTATTATTTTTTAGATGGCTACACAGGTTATTTCCAGATTCATATAGCTCCTGAGGATCAGGAAAAGATCACTTTTACATGTCCTTTTTGGACTTATGCTTACAAGAGAATGCCCTTTGGCTTGTGTAATGCACCAGCTACCTTCCAAAGGTGCATGATGAGTCTTTTCTCTGATCTTATTGAGGACTGTATGGAAGTTTTTATGGATGATTTTAGTGTTTATGGTGATTCCTTTAGCCTTTGCTTAGATGGATTATCTAGAGTATTAGATAGATGTGTCAGTACGAACCTTGTATTAAATTTTGAAAAATATCACTTTATGGTTAAACAAGGGATTGTACTAGGACATGTTGTGTCTAATACTGGCATTTCTGTAGATCCAGCAAAGGTGGATGTTATTTCTAGTTTACCTTACCCCTCTTCTGTGTGGGAAGTCCGCTCGTTCCTTGGCCATGCAGGTTTTTACAGGAGATTCATTAAGGACTTCAGTAAGGTAGCACTTCCCTTATCCAGGCTACTGCAGAAAGATATTGAGTTCAAGTTCAGTGAAAATTGCAAACAAGCATTTCATAAGCTGAAGACCGCCCTGACTCAAGCTCCAATTGTGAGAGGACCAGACTGGAGCCAGCCATTTGAAATAATGTGCGACGCCTCCAACCATGCAGTAGGAGCAGCACTGGCTCAGCGTGAAGGTAAGGACCCCTTTGTTATTGCTTATGCGTCTAAAACTTTAGATGCCGCTCAGTCCAATTACACTACTACTGAGAAATAGCTTCTTGCTATTGTTTTTGCTCTGGATAAATTCAGAGCCTATTTACTTGGTGCGAAGGTAGTGGTGTACTCAGACCACGCAGCTCTAAAGTATCTATTAGCTAAAAAGAAATCCAAACCAAGGCTTATACGTTAGATACTGCTATTACAAGAATTTTATTTAGAAATTAAGGATAGGAGTGGTAACCAGAATTTAGTGGCAGACCACTTGAGTCGCCTTGAGCACATTACAGATGACCCCACTCCTATAGTTGATAATTTCCCATTTGATAACCTACAAGCAGTATCTGAGGTAGTCCCTTGGTATGCACCTGTAGCTAATTATCTAGTTAGCCGCACCTTTCCTCCAAATTTTTCTAAGCATCAAAGAGACAAGCTGAAAAGCGAGTCTAAATATTATATATGGGATGACCCATATTTATAGAGATGTGGCACTGACCAGGTAATTAGACGGTGTGTGCCTCAATCAGAATTCTAGTCCATCTTAGAGGCCTGTCACTCATCTGAGAGTGGAGGACATTTTGGCCCTCAAAGAACAGCTAGAAAAATCTTAGACTGTGAATTCTGGTGGCCTACTCTTTTTAGAGACGCTGCTGAATTTTGTAAATCTTGTTTCTCATGCCAAAAATTTGGTAATATATCCAAGAGGGATGAGATGCCTCAACAAATTATGTTTTTTTGTAAAATTTTTGATGTTTGGGGCATTGACTTCATGGGTCCATTTCCAAATTCTAATGGTTACTTTTATATATTGTTAGCTGTGGATTACGTTTCCAAATGGGTGGAAGCTGTTCCTACCCGCACTGATGATGCTAACACTGTTGTTTCCTTTGTGAGAAACCACATTATTTGTCGCTTTGGATCACCACGAGCAATCGTGAGCGATCAAGGCACCCATTTTTGTAACAGGAGACTAACAGGATTAATGAAGAAGCATGGAATAATTCATAAGGTTGCAACAGCCTACCATCCTCAGACTAATGGGCAAGCCGAGGTGTCAAACAGAGAGATAAAGCGTATCTTGCAGAAGATAGTCAAACCTCAGAAGAGACTGGAGCACCAGGCTACAAGATGCACTCTGGGCATACAGAACGGCATACAAAACATCCATTGGGATGAGTCCTTTCCGCTTAGTTTATGGAAAAGCTTGTCATCTCCCTGTTGAGATAGAGCACAAAGCCTTTTGGGCAGTAAAGGAGTGCAACATAGGAATTGAGAAAGCCGGAGCTGAAAGGAAGTTGCAACTGCAAGAACTAGAAAGCCTTCGCCTAGAAGCTTATGAGAACTCAAGACTATACAAGGAGAAGATGAAGGCTGCACACGATCAGCACATCAAGAGAAAAGAGTTCCAACCTGGGGACTTAGTTCTCCTTTACAAATCTCGACTGAGGCTCATGCCAGGCAAGTTGAGATCAAGATGGGAAGGTCCATACAGAGTCGAGAAGGCCGAACCATACGGAGTTTATAACCTAAGCCATCCTTCAAGCTTTGAACTTATCAAAGTTAATGGACATCGTTTAAAGCTGTACCATGGCGAGAAGCTAAAGAAAAACAAGGAACTCGAGATCTTCCTCTTGGAAGATCCTCACATAGCCGAAGATTGAGCTAGTGGAGCGTCCAACTTACAGACGTTAAAGCAAAGTGCTAGGTGGGAGACAACCCACCATGGTATGATCGTTCTTTTCCTTATTTTTAGTTTTCCTATTCAATAACTCTTTTCCTTATTAGTGTATTTCGTGCATCTGCATTTCCATACTTTTATATAAAAAAAATGTTACGCGACGCGACTGCATCATTGACGCGTCAGCGTCGCAGGTGTTGGGAGAGACTAATAAAACGAACAGAGAGTCACGCAAGAGCGTGGCTGGAGGCGTGCCAGTGGCACAAATCGCCCCATGTGACCGCGTCACCGACGCGTCCGCGTCACTTGGGAACAGTGGCCTCCCACGCGACCGCGTCACTTACGCGGCCGCGTGCCTTGGATTTCGACGTGAAAAGGGTGCACGACTGAAAGTTGTGCTAGAGTGGTGCTGGATTAGTGCTGAACACACAATTATTTCCACGCGGACGTATAGCTCACGCGTCCGCGTCATATCCTTTTAAAGGCCACTCACGCGATCGCATGCCCCACGCGATCGCGTCACCCAATATTTGGCAATTAATGATTTTGAACAGAGAGTTGTGCGAGTGCGAGGCTGCCCTCGAGCCAGTGGTATAAAACGGGTCACGCGACCGTGTGACCGACACGACCGCGTCAATTGGTATAAGCGCAAGTCGCGCGACCGCGTACCTCACGCGACCGCGTCGATTGCGCCGCACAGCTTCCCTGATTTGCCACTTATCTTATCTTTTTCTCCCCAAATCCTATTTTCTCTTTTCCCTCCTTATTTCTTCCTCCTCCCTTCTTCCTTCTTCCTTCTTTCTTTCTTTTTACACTCTCACTCTCTCTCTCACCCCCATTAACAAGGTTTTTCTTTTTCTTCTTCCCTCCTTACTTTTATATTTTATTCTTATTTTTATATGTTATCTTCTTTTCTTTTCTTTTTACTTTCATTATTCATATTTTCTTTTTCTTTCTTTTTCCTTTTCACTTGGTGTTAGAAATTTATTTGAGTCATTATTTCTCATTATATGCTTGTGGATTGTTGTAAATTTGTTTGGCAATTATATATTACTTTTTAAAGGGTTGCTTGCATGTTCAATTTAATACTTTCTATACCTTAATTATCATGCATGCTATGTGTTTGTGAAAAAAGCCCATATGGTATTATGCACTTTTCTACGTTACTCTACTATTCAATGCTTGCTTTTCACAAAACCCTTTTTATATTTTATTACTTAGATATAATTGTTATTACAAACAAATTGTTAGTTTGAAAGACTTGGTAACCTAACTTGGACATTGAATGCTTGATCTATGCTCCTCATGCCTTTGCTTGCATGCCAATAAACCTCTTGCATTTAATTGTCCTCATATGCACTTGCTATATTTCCATTGATGACCTTTTCACATGTAGTCATGACCATGTGTTAACGACATCCTCTTTACCGTGCATTGATTATCACTCCTACAACCCTCTTCCTTGCTCTTTCTCTTTGAACTTAATTTTCTTCCTCTTCCCTTTTTCAAGATGGTCACCAAGAAAGGAAAGGAGAAGGCTACTCCCAAACAACCAGCAAGAAGAGGAACAAAGAGAGCATTAGTGGCAGAACCCTCTTCAACTGCGGTAAAGCCCTCAACAAAGAGACTTAAGAGGATTATAAAGGTTGATAATAAAGAAAATGCCTTCCCAGCAAGGGACACTGCGCGATTTCCCAATCGCTACTATGAGCAGATGTTCCCCATCCTGGCAGAAAGGAGTTACAACAATGAATACCTTCTTCTCCTCCCAAACCATATTGCTACATTTTTTGAGCCGTAAATTGCACAAAGACAATGGGGTTTCCTACAGAGATAGCCGAGGCAGGTCAATCTTTCTTGGGTAGTCGAGTTCTACTCCAACTTCCACCTGCCAACCCTGCAGTCTGTCTTTGTCCGTCAGAAGCAAGTCCCTATTACAGAAGATGCCATTCAAAGAGCTATAGATCTTCCCCCTATTCCAGAAGGATTGGACGCCTTTCAAGAAGCCGCACTCAAGCGCCAGATGTACCAATTTGACTGGGACGCCGTATCGCACTACCTGGCAGCTGTTAGATCTACGGATACCATCGTACCCGCCCTAAGGGAATATCGGCTTCAGCACTTACCTTGGAGGCTCACGTATGGGAACAGATCATGTCCTATTACATCTTTCCGAGCACTCACGAGTCCTCCTTCACTGCGGACATGGCCGTCCTACTATGGTGCATCCTTACAGACCAACCTCTGAACCTACCAAGACACATCCGGAATGCCATGGGACACGTACAAATTGTGGACAACTTACCTTTTCCCACCCTGGTCTCAGATCTTATCTCAGCAGCCGGAGTCTGCTCCAGAGCTGGGGACACCAAAGCCATACTTCCACGGGATGATCAATACGTCCCTAACGGGAAATATATCAGCCCTCCAGTAGCCACTACTAGCCATCCTACTGAACCGGTTGAAGATATTCCTTTTTCAACACCACAAGCACCTACAACAGACCAACTGCTCCATCAGATACTTGCAAAGTTGGATCGGCAGGAACACAAAGCTAAGATGAGAGAGCGCCATAACAACTGCCGATTCACATACCTCAAGGAGCTGATTATGGGAAAATTCAAGGACTCAGACACTCCGGACTCCACTTTCTTTACCAGCACAGGAAGCCATGATGGCTCTGACTGTGGAGACACTGCTACCAGCCCCCCTTTGTTCCTGACAGATGGCACCGAGGATAGTGCAAAGCCTTAAGTGTGGGGAGGTTGGTCAGTACCTGACTTCCGGAGGTAATTTCTCTTCCCTAAACACCAATAAATTAGGATATTTAGTTAGTTTTTCTTTTGTAGAATAGTATAAATTGCAAAGTAATAGATTAGTTGCATGCATGTTCTACTTGATTGAAAAGACAATAAGTTTCTTCTAAGACTCTATTTTTGGAACAAAATTTCACTAATTTTAATTAAAATTTTTATGTTAAATTTGCTTGAAGTTGTATTTGGAAAATAATTTTAAAGCTAAAGAACACACAACCTGTGAGATTTGAGCCTTTATGCATGGTTACATTATTTAACCATAATTATTTTATTCTTGTGTGTTTACTTCTCTATGATTGTAATCTATATTTTGTTTCATCCTATATGTCCAATGTTTATTATATTTAGATGTTTGCATGTGATTGAGGCCATTATTTGTTTAGCTCACTTATCCAAATTAAGCCTACCCTTTCAATTACCTTTGTTAGCCACTTTGAGCCTTTAAATCCCATTTGTTTTATATTTTACATTACTAGCCTTAAGCGGAAAAACAATTATATATCCCAAATTGAATCTTTGGTTAGCTTAAGATAGAATTGTGTGTGCTAATTAAGTATGGAAAATTGTGGGAACAAAAGATAATAAGGAAATGTATCATGATAATATAATGAGAATTTGGATACCTACTCATGTGAAACTATAAGAATTAAAAATCTATGTGCATTGATAAGCTATGTTTATTTTTTATGTTTATGTAAAAAAAAAAACCAAAAATATTCAACAAATAATTAAGGGGACAAAATTACCCCAATGTTAAATTAAGAATTCAAAGATCAATGCATGTATGATAAAATTAAAAATAAAGGGTTGATACATGAGTATGGAATATAAAAGAAAAATTCTGGGTAGCTAGGCATGAATTCTAAAGTTATATAGAATATATATATATAGGTTATGTTAAAGCTTGGGTTAATTAAAGATTCAGTTTATAAGCTTACTTAGCCATATGTGTATCCTTACCATTACCTTGGCCCCATTACAACCTTGAAAAGACCTCATGATGTTTGCATTGGTATATTAAATGTTGTTGATTGATTAGGAGAAGAACAAAAATTAGAGAGCATGATTAGAGAAGGATAGAGTGATTGCCCTATACACTAGAGATATTAGAGCGTACATACATCATCAGTGAGGGTTCAATGCTTAAATTTCTATGTTCTCTGCTTTCATGAGCTGCCTTCTTGCATTTTTATCTGTTCTTACTGTATAAGAATTGAATTAGTGGAATTTGATTTGTAATTGTTTTGAAGAGCTTATTTACTATTGATCAAGTGGACAAGGATCATATAGTTGCATTCACATATATAGGTTGCATTGCATTGCATGAGTTTTACATGCTCCTACTCATTTGTTTTATCTCCTTCAACTAAGCATGAGGACATGCTAATGTTTAAGTGTGGGGAGGTTGATAACCCACTATTTTATGGTTTATAATGTGCTTAATTGTGTGGTTTTATCGTGATCTTTACCCACTTATACATATGATTAGCATGCATTTATATTTCCTTCCTAAAATTATTACATGATTGAAAGCTTGCTTCCTAGAGACTTTTAATTATGTATTTTAATTTCCCTTTATTCCATTCGATGCCGTGATCTGTGTGTTAAGTGTTTCAGGCTTTATAGGGCATGAATGAAGTGGAGATTGGAAAGGAAGCCGGCAAAAATGGAAGGAACACAAGAAATTGAAGAGATGACCAGCGAGAAGTGACGCGGCCGCATGACTCGCGCGACCGCGCGAAAGAGAGGAAATCGCAGTGACGCGGCCGTATGGCTCACGCAACCGCGCGGATTGGAATAGCACAAGTGACGCGGAGGCGTGGACGACGCGCTCGCGTGGCAGGGCAAAACGCCGAATGACGCGTCCGCATGAATGACGCGATCGCATGACGTGAGCGATTTGCATAATCTGCAGAATTCGCTGGGGGCGATTTTGGGCCTGTTTTGACCCAGTTTTTGGCCCAGAAAGGCAGACTAGAGCCAGAGAACATACAGAGACCAACAACAACATTCATTCTACACAATTTTAGTTTTAGATCTAGTTTTACTCCTCCTCTATGTTTTCTCTCTAGACATTCATAGTTCTTAGGATTTTAATTTCTATTGCTCTTTGCATTGGGATATTGAGAAGAGTTATTACCTCATCAAGACTTCGTCATTCTAGTTCGTTTTCTTTACTTGGCTTTACTCTTCCATGTCCTTTAATTTACTCAATTTTACTATTGGATTATTTTAGAATTTATTAATACAAGAGTTACTTTTATTTTTAATTGATTCCTTTAAGTTTTATTTATCATGTCTTTCTTTAATTCCCTTTTCTATGTTATGAGTTCTACATTCACAATGAGCGAGTAGTTCCCTAACTTGATGGGGAGTTGATTGAAAGGAACCCTTGAGTTGGGGTGCTTAAAAAAAAATTGTAATTGGGTTTATTGTTGGAATGTTCTTTAGTCACTGACACTAATCCTTTTCAATTGAGTGGATTGGAACTTATGAATAGAAACAACATTCCAACTTGTTTGACTTTCCCTTACCTAGTAAGGGATAACTAATAGAACAACCTTCAATTATCAATTAATCTTGAGAGTACTGCAACAAGAATAGGGCTTCCAACTAATCTACTCCCAGTCAAGGCTTTTATTTAAATTACTTAATTTCTCCAATTTAATTTCCTGTTTATTCAACTCAAACTCTTTTTGAAAACATCTGATTAATAAAATAGCACACCTTTCTGCAACTCGTTGGGAGACGACCTGGGATTCATACTCCCAGTATTTTGATTTTAATTTTTGTGACACCCTTTTAAATTGATAAGCGAATTTCTGGTTGGTTAAGAACTATACTTGCAACGCATATTTTATAACAATTCTTGACTCGCCAATATTCGCCACGTCAAGGGCCTTCAAGTTGGGAAACTTGGGGTAGGGCTTGGACGGCTTGGATAGAATGGAATGCCTTTTGTTTCATGTGTATCTCCGTAAGGACAGTAGTCATACCCTCAAGCACCTTGGTTAAGCTTGTTTTAGAAGGAGGTGCTTCTACCACTCCCTTGAGAGGATTGCTTCTGACTTTAACATGTTGTGTGGCCTCGGCAATATCATTTATCAAGCTCCAAGCCTCTCCTGCCGTCTTGTTTTTGGAAAGGGAACCACCTCTAGCGGCGGTGAGCAATCTTCTATCTTCCACGCAAAGACCTCCGGTAAAATAACTGATAAGCAAATGAGTGTCCAATCCATGGTGTGGTCAAGATTCCAATAGCCTTTGAAATCTAGTCCAATACTCATCCATTCTATCCTCCCAAGTATCCTCAACAAGCACCCCACAATTGTTCCTGGGATCATACTCAGTAGTGATTGGATCCAAAAAATTTGAAGGTCGTCATTTTAACGAGAAAATAATAGTCACAAAAATCTTACCACTACACGCGTTGGCCTTGCCAGTCTTCTTCGCCTGTTCAGTGGTAAAGTGTCTGGAAGGTCGTCGTTTTTACGAGAAACATACACCTTGGGCTGCGCCACCGCACCCACCATCCCCGTGGCCTTCATCTGCCTCGCCAAACGGATTACAATGGTCAGCTGGTCATTAATCCTAGGGTTTTCGGCCATCTTAGGTGGGATCTGACTGTGACAGTTCGCACAGGTCCGCTTTGCCTGCCCAATCCACTTCTGGAAGCACTTCAATCAAAAGTTGTGACCACACAGCGTCTGCACACCCAAACAAAAAAAATCAGCTCCGTAAAATTGAATGGTATGAACATTGACTTGAGGAAGCAATCCAGAACAGAACAAACTAACTGTCACGGGTCTCTCCGGTAACTGCATGCAAATTGAGCAGTTCAGACTCCCATCAAAGATGTCCTTCTCTGCTTTGCCATTCTCCGCTGTTGCGAGAGGCTTCGATGAGCGAGTGGACCAAAATTAAAGTTGAAAGCCAAAATTAAGGGCAATGTACCTATATAAAATGAAAGAGGAAAATCTTTACCTGATTACAACATTTGCAAAGTGGTTAAGTGTCTTTTTTTATTATTATATAAACCGTGGGAGCTAACTATGGTTTTAAATTTGTGCATAAACCGTTGGAGTCTGAAACGGTTTTCACTTAGGAAAGTTTGAGCATAAACCGTGGCTGCTCACCACGGATTATGAAGGAAAATTGCAAGCCATAAACCGTGCTTGGTCACCACGGTTTATGAAGAAAAAGCTGTATACATAAAACTCTGTTGGCTACCACGATTTATGCTTAAAGTAGTATAAACACATAATTGTTATTATTATTATTAATTTTATTTTTATTATTATTGGGAGTTGTTATTATTAGTATTATTATTCCTGTTGATATTGTTATTATTGTTATTGTTGTTATTGTTAGTGTTATTGTTATTATTATTCATATTGATGTTATTGTTATCCTTCTTAGTAATTATTGTTATTGTCGTTATTATTATTGTTATTGTTTCATTATTGTTATTACTATTATTAGAGAAAATAGAAAATCAATGTTGATGGCCAACCACATGTGCATGATCATAAAACCCCCTAAATTACCACGGTTTATGCGTGGAATAATATAAATACAAAATTCACCTATCACATTGACTAAACTTATTTATTTACGTAAAGTTTGTCTATGGACTCAGCAAACTTGTTTACATTTTAATACGATTTGAATTGTATTAGTATATTTTTATAAATTTTAATCAATTTAATTTTATTTAAATAATTAGATTTTTAAATTATTAAATTTGTATTAGTTTGTAATTTAAAATTTAAATAGATATAATTTAAATTAATGATTTATAAAATTGTATATATTCGTATTATTTTGTACTCATATGATTAATTATATTTATTCGATTTTTAAAAAATACCAGTGGTTAATTTTTTTTAAATACATTCATATTATTTTTAAATTAAAAGAATATACTTATTTAAAATAATATGAGTACGTTGATTTAAATTTAAAAAATTTTAAAATAATAAGAATATGTTTATTTAAAATAATACAAATATGTTTATTTAAATTAAAAAATTAAAATAATAAGAGTACATTTATTTAAAAAATTTTAATTTAAAAATAATATAAGTGTATTTATTTGTTAGTTAAAAATTAACAACTGTTATTTTTTTTTTTAAATCGAATAAATATAATTAATCATATGAGTACAATAATACGAATACATACAATTTTATAAATTATTAATTTAAATTATATCTATTTAAATTTTAAATTACAAACTAATACAAATTTTATAATTTAAAAATTTAATTATTTAAATAAAATTAAATTGATTAAAATTTATAAAAATATACTAATACAATTCAAATCGTATTAAAATGTAAACAAGTTTGCTGAGTCTATAAACAAACTTTAGGTAAATAAATAAGTTTAGTCAATGTGATAGGTGAATTTTGTATTTATATTACTCCACGCATAAACCGTGGTAATTTAGGGGGTTTTATGATCATGCACACGTGCTTGGCCACCAACATTGGTTTTCTATTTTCTCTAATGACAGTAATAACAATAATGAAACAATAACAATAATAATAACGACAATAACAATAATTACTAAGAAGGTTAACAATAACATCAATATGAATAATAATAACAATAACATTAACAATAACAACAATAACAATAATAACAATACCAACAGGAATAATAATACTAACAATAACAATAATAATAATACTAACAACTCCCAATAATAATAAAAATAAAATTAATAATAATAATAACAATTATGTATTTATACTACTCTAAGCATAAACCGTGGTAGCCAACAGGGTTTTATGCACACAGCTTTTTCTTCATAAACCATGGTGACCAAGTACGGTTTATGGCTCGCAATTTTCCTTCGTAGTCGGTGGTGAACAGCCACGATTTATGCTCAAACTTTTCTAAGTGAAAACCGTTCCAGACTCCCACAGTTTATGCACAAATTTGGAACCGTGGTTAGCTCCCACGGCTTATATAATAATAAAAAAGGACACTCACGCAACCACTTTGCAAATGTTGTAATCAGGTAAAGATTTCTCTCTTTCATTTTATATAGGTACATGGCACAATCACAAAATTAAAGAACACAGGGAGTGGACCAAAATCAAAATTCGATAGAACCAAAACCAAAATAAAAAAAAGGAAAACTCTAAATTCGGTAATTTGATAACAACACATTACAAGAAATGAACCAAAATAGAACTTCCATGAAACTACTAGAAAGAAATAAGCGATAAGGAGCATCGAGTCAATTATCAAAGCCGCATGAAAGATGAAATGCTAGAACCAATAATTAAGAGTGAATACAAAATCAAAAATAAAATCATTATTGAGAGAGGATGTAATTAGAACAATTAACATATAACAATCATTGAAGTAATTAGAACTAGAGGATGTGAATTTAGTTACAGATCTAGAAGTGAGAAGTTAGAACGCAAACTGAGAAACAGATCGAGGAGAAGGCACGTTAATGGATGAGGAGAAGCTAGCAAAGAAAAAGGTCGAGGAAGGAGGAGAAGCTCGCAGATCTGGAGAAAATCTTGACGGAGGAGGAGAAGCTCGAAGGAGCAAAAATGGCGTTTCTACGAGAGCAAACCCGATGGAACTTAACGTATTTCGATGGAACTTTAGATCTGAGAGGCTGAAATTTCGTTTCTCTTTTTAATAGTGTGATCATAGGGCATTTTGAAACCGCTGGAATCACCAACAGTCGCCATTGAAAAAGGAATGAATTACGACAATCACATAAGCTGCCCTAATTAACGGACATTAAGGCGGTTTTATAAAACTGCCCTACTTTTAATGCCATTTTATACACTTTTTTTTTGTACTGAGTTAGCAAGGACTTATGGATTAAGGTCAATTATGCTTGCTTGACTTACTCCTCGATGTTAAGGGTTGATGAAGCGAGATTGACTCATCATAGTTGCCATAGTTGTGGTTATGACGATCATAGGATTCCTTAATTCTCATTCCCAAGTCAATGCTTTTTATGCATTTATAGCATTTTCACTAAGTTTTGATCTTGTTTCCTTTTTACTTGCATTAATATCCTTTTTGATCATTTCTTAATTCTTTTATTTCTCAATTTTTTTAATCTTTCATTTCTTTGATTGAAAACCCCCTTTTCCTTATAACCAAGAGTGTGACATCTTAATTGCATTCCTAGGGAGAACGACTCGAGGTTTAATTACTTTTGGTTATTCGTATTTGAAAATTAAACTTTGATTGGGATTTAATTGTTGATTTAGACTATACGTGAAATGAGATTCTATTTTGTGAAATTTTAGATAAACATTAATTCTCACATCAGGATTCCCTCTCTTGTTGCGGTGGACAAGCGCGGTTGAGGATTCCCTCTCTTACTACATCGGAGAATTGAATAGAAAAGGTGGAGGATTCCCTTCAATTTAATTCCTGGCTGTGGTATGAATGAGTTAGGTTGAGGATTCTCTATCATTACATCATAGTCTCTCTCTAAATGGGAGGTTGAGGATTTCCTCCTTGAAGGTTGAGGATTCCCTTCGTGTTGAGAGATGATATCTGGGTTAGCTACCGGGTGTGTCGGGTTGGCTGTATAACCAACAAATGAGCTCATTGGCCCTAGGGCAGGCATACGTCATTTGCATATAGTTGATTTGTTTAGGTTAGCTTAATTGCATGAGTTTGTCTAACTGAATATGTTACATGTTTAAATGCTACTTGCCTTACTTGCCTTACTTGTATATTACTTGTCTGTTTTGCTTGTGTTTGTACAACTGAGAGGTCCCTCATGCTGGTGTCGATTGACGCTAAGGCTATCCTTGTTGGAAATGAAAAGATGAAATAATTAATTAACAATGATGAATATTGAATGAGATAAATTGAGTTCCCTGGATAGATGCAGTGAAGTGATTTCATTTGCTTTAGGCGAAGATATGAGGTATTGATATAGATTACTAAGTCGGCTAGCTGGTGCTGGTTCTGGTCATGGTTCCATAATAAATTGGAAGTTGGAAATTTGGAAGGTTGGAAAAGATGATAGATTGAATTAGACTTAGCATCCCTAGGGCATTTGCATAAGTTATGGATTACTGAGAATTTAGGGTGAATAATTGATGAAAGAAAGATTAAGATGCTTAGTGAGTTTTTATTATAGTGCATTGTATTTATTTGCACTTTTACCGTATTGAGAACCCATGGGTCGGGGGTTCTCATTCCATATATATTCTCTATTTTTTAGATGCAGGTCTAGATGCTTAACAGTGAGCTGTGGTTTATCTGAAAGATGGCAAAGATCAATGGACTCTCTTTTACTTTTTCTTAGAATCTCTCCTTCTTTATTTTGAAAAACTTATATGTATGCAATTATCTATTTTGGAACTTGCCTATAAAGGCGATGATGTATCCTTGGGAGAGATAGAAAATTCTGTTGTCAACTGCTTTTACTTCTGTAACCCTAGCCGGCCTAAACTTCGCGGGTCACGACTAGTGGCTATTTATTTATGTTATATATATTTATATCCTATCCTTACCTTATCCTTCATTACTGCTTATTATCTTTACCTTCGCTTTAAGACGTGCTTTATTTTTTGTTTTATCGATACGTGAGAGTTTCCGCTCATTTTGCATTAATTCATGAGGAACAGCAGAGCTCCACACCTTAATCTATGGAGTGTAGAAACTCTACCGTTAAAAATACATAAGTGAAAGGTCCAGGCATGGCCGAGAGGCCAGCCCCCAAAACGTGATCACAGGATCAAGAATACAATCCAGGATGTCTAATACAATAGTAAAAGGTCCTATTTATACTAAACTAGTTACTAGGGTTTACAGAAGTAAGTAATTGATGCATAAATCCACTTCCGGGGCCCACTTGGTGTATGCTTGGGCTGAGCTTGAGTGTTACACGTGTAGAGGCTCTTTCTGGAGTTGAACGCCAGGTTATAACGTGTTTCTGGCATTCAACTCTGGTTTGTGACTTGTTTCTGGCGTTTAACTCCAGACAGCAGCGTAGAACTGGAATTCAATGCCCTTTTACGTCATCTAAACTTGGCCAAAGTATGAACTATTATATATTTATGGAAAGCTCTAGATGTCTACTTTCCAACGCAATTGGAAGCGCACCATTTTGAGTTCTGTAGCTCCAAAAAATCCACTTTGAGTGCAGGGAGGTCAGTATCCAACAGCATCAGCAGTCCTTCTTCAACCTCTGAATCTGATTTTTGCTCAAGTCCCTCAATTTCAGCCAAAAAATACCTGAAATCACAGAAAAACACACAAACTCATAGTAAAGTCCAGAAATATGAATTTAGCATAAAAACTAATGAAAACATCCCTAAAAGTAACTAGATTCTACTAAAAATATACTAAAAATAATGCCAAAAAGCGTATAAATTATCCGCTCATCACAACACCAAACTTAAAATTTTTTTTTTTTGCCTATTTTTTCTGCAACCTTTGTTCTTTGCTGCTTTTTCTTGCTTCAAGAATCAATTTTATGATTTTTCAGATTATCAAATAACATGTCTCCTTGTCAGAGATGACTTCATGAACTTCTACTTTCTCTCCAATCATGATGCTATGAATCATGATGGCCCGATCCACAGTAACTTCAGATCGGTTGCTAGTGGGGATGATGGAGCGTTGGATGAACTCCAAGCATCCTCTAGCCACAGGCTTGAGGTCCAGTCTTCTTAATTGAACCCGCTTACCTTTGGAGTCAATCTTCCATTGAGCTCCTTTGACACATATGTCCATGAGGACTTGGTCCAACCTTTGATTAAAGTTCACCCTTCTAGTGTAGGGGCGTGCATCTCCTTGCATCATAGGCAAGTTAAATGCCAACCTCACATTTTCCGGACTAAAATCTAAGTATTTCCCCCGAACCATAGTGAGATAATTCTTTGGGTTTGGGTTCTTACTTTGATCATGGTTCCTAGTGATCCATGCATTGGCATAGAACTCTTGAACCATGAGGATGCTGACTTGTTGGATGGGGTTTGTTAGAACTTCCCAAACTCTTCTTTGGATTTCATGTCGGATCTCCGGATACTCATTCTTCTTGAGCTTGAAAGGGACCTCGGGGATTACCTTCTTCTTGGCCACAACATCATAGAAGTGGTCTTGATGAGCTTTGGAGATGAATCTTTCCATCTCCCATGACTCGGAGGTGGAAGCTTTTGTCTTCCCTTTCCCTTTTCTAGAGGATTCTCCGGTCTTAGGTGCCATCAATGGTAATGGAAAAACAAAAAGCTTATGCTTTTACTACACCAAACTTAGAATTTTGCTCGCCCTCGAGCAAGAAAAGAAAGAATAGATGAAGAAAAAGAAGAAAATATGGAGGAGAGGAGGGAGAGGTGTATTCGGCCAAGAAGGGGAAGAGAGGGTTGTGTTGTGTGAAAATGAGGGAGAATGGAGGGCTTTATATAGGGAAGGGGGGGTAAGGTTCGGCCATAAGGGTGGTTTTAGGTGGGAAAATAATTTTGAATTTTGAAGGTAGGTGGAGTTTATGAGGTAGGTTTGTGGGGAAGAGTGGATGGATGTGAGTGGTGAAGTGGTGATAGGGAAGAGAGATTGAGGTGATTGGTGAAGAGTTTTGGGGAAGAGTGTTTATGGGATTGTGTGAAAGAGGGGTGAGAAGAAGTGAGTGGAGGTAGGTGGGGATCCTGTGGGTCCACAGATCCTGAGGTGTTCAAGGATTTACAACCTTGCACCAAATTGGGCATGCAAAATGCCCTTGCACACAACTCTGGGCATTCAGCGCCAGATTGGTGCTTGTTCTGGGCGTTGAACGCCCATTTGTTTCCCATTTCTGGCGTTGAACGCCAGAACCATGCTTGTTCTGGGCGTTCAGCACCAGCTCTTCTCCAGGGTGCATTTCTGGCGTTCAAACGCCCAGATGCTGCCCATTTTGGGCGTTTAGCGCCAGAACCATGCTCTGTTCTGGCGTTGAACGCCAGCCAGATGCTTCTTACTGGCGTTTAAACGCCAGTGAGATCCTCTTCCAGGGTGTGATTTTTCTTCTGCTGTTTTTGATTCCGTTTTCAATTTTTATATTTATTTTGTGACTCCACATGATCATGAACCTAATAAAACATGAAAGAACAATAAATAAAAATTGGGTTGCCTCCCAACAAGCGCTTCTTTTATGTCAATAGCTTGACAGTGGGCTCTCATGGAGCCTCACAGATGTTCAGAGCATTGTTGAGACTTCCCAACACCAAACTTAGAGTTTGGTTGTGGCCTCCCAACACCAAACTTAGAGTTTGACTCTGGGAGCTCTGGTTGACTCTGTTTTGAGAGAAGCTTTTTATGCTTCCTCTCCATGTTTGCAGAAGGGTAACCTTGAGTTGTAAATACAAGGGAGTCCTCATTCAATTGAAGGACTAGTTCACCTCTGTCAACATCAATCACAGCTCTTGCTGTGGCTAGGAAGGGTCTTCCAAGGATGATGGATTCATCCTCATCCCTCCCAATATCTAGGACTATGAAATCAGCAGGGATGTAAAGGCCTTCAACCTTTACTAACACATCCTCTACTTGTCCATAAGCCTGTTTTCTTGAACTGTCTGTCATTTCTAATGAGATTTTAGTAGCTTGCACCCCAAAGATTCCCAGTTTCTCTATTACAGAGAGGGGCATGAGGTTTATCCCTAAACCAAGGTCACACCGAGCCTTATCAAAGATCATGTTGCCTATGGTACAAGGTATTATGAACTTTCCAGGATCTTGTTTCTTCTGAGGCAATGTCAGTTGATCCAGATCACTTAGTTCATTGGTGAACAAGGGAGGTTCATCCTTGTTTCATTCATGAAACTCACAGTGGCCTTTGATAGATCAGAGACTAAATTTGCTAAATTAGAAGTATTTTGTTCAGAGTTCTCTGTCTGTTGCTGAGTGGATGATGGAAAAGGCTTGCTATTGCTAAACCTGTTTCTTCCACCTTTATTAAAGCCTTGTTGAGGCTTTTGTTGATCCTTCCATGAGAAATTTGGATGATTTCTCCATGATAGATTATAGGTGTTTCCATAAGGTTCACCTAAGTAATTTACCTCTGCTATTGCAGGGTTCTCAGGATCATAAGCTTCTTCTTCAGAAGATGCCTCTTGAGTACTGTTGGATACAGCTTGCATTCCATTCAGACTCTGAGAAATCATATTGACTTGCTGAGTCAATATTTTATTTTGAGCCAATATGGCATTCAGAGTATCAATTTCAAGAACTCTTTTCTTCTGAGGTGTCCCATTACTCACAGGATTCCTCTCAGAAGTGTACATGAACTGGTTATTAGCAACCATGTCAATGAGTTCTTGAGCTTCTGCAGGCGTTTTCTTTAGGTGAATGGATCCACCTGCAGAAGTATCCAATGACATCTTAGATAACTCAAACAGACCATCATAGAATATATCCAGGATGGTCCATTCTGAAAGCATGTCAGAAGGACACTTTTTGGTCAGTCCTTTGTATCTCTCCCAAGCTTCATAGAAGGATTCACCTTTTTTCTGTCTGAAGGTTTGAACATCCACTCTAAGCTTACTCAGCTTTTGAGGAAGAAAGAACTTGGCTAAGAAAGCCTTGACTAGCTTATCCCAAGAGTTCAGGCTATCCTTAGGTTGAGAGTCCAACCATACTCTAGCTCTGTCTCTTACAGCAAAAGGAAAAAGCATGAGCCTGTAGACTTCAGGATCTACTCCATTAGTCTTAACAGTATCACATATCTGCAAGAATTCAGTTAAGAACTGAAAAGGTTCTTCAGATGGAAGTCCATGAAACTTGCAGTTCTGTTGCATCAGAGAAACTAGCTGAGGTTTCAGCTCAAAATTGTTTGCTCCAATGGTAGGGATGGAGATACTTCTTCCATGTAAATTGGAATTAGGTGCATTAAAGTCACCAAGCATCCTCCTTGCATTATTATTATTTTCGGCTGCCATCTCCTCTTCCTGTTCGAAAATTTCTGAAAGCTACTTGCTGGATTGTTGTAATTTAGCTTCTTTTAGTTTCCTCTTCAGAGTCCTTTCAGGTTCTGGATCTGCTTCAACAAGAATATTTTTGTCCTTGCTCCTGCTCATATGAAAAAGAGGAACAGAAAAATAATAATAATATGGGTCCTTTTTACCATAGTATAGAGGTTCCTGTGTGAGTAGAAGAAAAGAAGAAGAAAAAATTCGAACACAAAGAGAGAGAGGGGTTCGGATTTTTGGTTAGATGAAGTGTTAGTAGATGAATAAATAATTAGAAGGAGATGAGAGAGAAAGAGGGTTTTCGAAAATGATTTTTGAAAAAGAGTTAGTGATTTTCGAAAATAGTTTTTGAAAAAGGTTAGTAATTTTCAAAAATTTTAAAATCAAAAATTAAAATAATTAGTTAATTAAAAAGAAATTTTGAAAAAGAGGGAGATATTTTTGAAAATTAGAGAGAGAGAGAGTTAGTTAGGTAGTTTTGAAAAAGATAAGAAACAAACAAAAAGTTAGTTAGTTAGTTGAAACAAATTTGAAAATCAATTTTGAAAAGATAACAAGATAGGAAGTTAGAAAAGATATTTTGAAATCAAATTTTTGAAAAAGATAAGATAAGAAGATATTTTTGAAAAGATATGATTGAAATTAGTTTTGAAAAAGATTTGATTTTTAAAATCACAATTAATGACTTGATTCACAAGAAATCACAAAATATGATTCTAGAACTCAAAGTTTGAATTTTTCTTAACAAGCAAGTAACAAACTTGAAATTTTTGAATCAAAACATTAATTGATGATGTTATTTTCGAAAATTAGAAGATAAAGATAAGAAAAAGATTTTTGAAACATATTTTTAAAATTTTTGAAAATAAATAAGAAAAATGAAAAAGATTTGATTTTTGAAAAAAATTTTGAAAAAGATTTGATTTTTGAAAAAAATTTTGAAAAAGATAAGATTTTAAATTGAAAATTTGATTTGACTCATAAAAACAACTAGATTTTAAAAATTTTTGAAAAAGTCAAATCTAATTTTCGAATTTTATGAGAGGAAAAAGGGAAAGATATTTTTTTTATTTTTGAATTTTTAATGATGAAAGAGAAAAACATGAAAATGATGCAATGCATGAAAATGTTTAGATCAAAATAATGAATGCATGCAAGAATGCTATGAATGTCAAGATGAACACCAAGAACACTATGAAGATCATGATGAACATCAAGAACATATTTTTGAAAAAATTTTAATGCAAAGAAAACATGCAAGACACCAAACTTAGAAATCTTTCATGTTTAGACTCTATGGATTCAAGAATGCATATGAAAAACACCATACAACACAAAACACTAAAATATGAAGATCAATCAAGAAGGTTTATCAAGAACAACTTGAAGATCATGATGAATGCAATGCATGAATGCAATTTTCGAAAAATGCAAAATGAGTATGCAATTGACACCAAACTTAAAAATTGACTCAAGACTCAAACAAGAAACTCAAAATATTTTTTATTTTTATGATTTTATGATTTTTTTTTTTGGATTTTTCGAAAATTATTTGAAAAAGAAAAATAAGGATTCCAAAATTTTTAATATGAAGTCCAGGAATCTTATGCTCTTTAGTCTAAAGCTCCAATCAAAGGGTCAGGCATGGCTTAATAGCCAGCCAAGCTTTAGTATGTAACTCAGACATGACACGCCTGACATTCCCTATCCAAAAGAATTAGACATGGCTTTACAGCCAGCCAGGCTTCAACATGCTTCATGAAACACTAGAATTCATTCTTAAAAATTCTGAAAAAAAATATATTTTTGAAAACATTTTTATTTTAAAAATTTTTTCGAAAACAAATGAGAAAATTTTTGAAAATAAAACAAAAGAAAATTACCTAATCTGAGCAACAAGATGAACCGTCAGTTGTCCAAACTCGAACAATCCTCGACAACGGCGCCAAAAACTTAGTGCACGAAATTGTGATCTTAGGCAATGGCGCTAGAAACTCTGTACGCACATCTTAATAAATCGTTTTTCATTCACAACTTCGATACAACTAACCAGCAAGTCCACTGGATCGTCCAAGTAATAAACCTTACGTGAGTAAGGGTCGATCCCACGGAGATTGTTGGTATGAAGCAAGCTATGGTCACCTTGTAAATCTCAGTCAGGCGGATGATAATTGATTATGGAGTTTTCGAAAATAATACTTATTAAACAGAAAATAAAGATAGAAATACTTATGTATATCACTGGTGAGAATTTCAGATAAAGGTATAGAGATGCTTTCATCCCTCTAAACTTCTGCTTTCCTGCTGTCTTCATCCAATCAATCCTACTCCTTTCTATGGCTGACTTTATGTAAGGACATCACCATTATCAATGGCTACTTTTGATCCTCTCTGGAAAATGGTCCGATGCGCTGTCACTGCAAGGCTAATCATCTGGAGGCATCACCGTTGTCAATGGCTGCATCCCATCCTCTTGTGAAAATGGTCCAAATGCTCTGTCACAGCACGGCTAATCATCTGAGGTTCTCGATAATACTGGAATAGGATTCACCCTCCTTTTACGTCTGTCACTACGCCCAGCACTCGCGAGTTTGAAGTTCGTCACAGTCATTCAATCCCAGAATCCTACTCAAAATACCACAGACAAGGTTTAGACTTTTCAGACTCTCATGAATGCCGCCATCAATCTAGCTTATACCACGAAGATTCTGATTAAGAGATCCAAGAGATACTCATTCAATCTAAGGTAGAACGGAAGTGGTTGTCAGGCACGCGTTCGTGGGGGAATGATGATGATTGTCACGTTCATCACATTCATGTTGAAGTGCGAATGAATATCTTAGAAGCGGAATAAGTTGAATTGAATGGAAAGACAATAGTACTTTGCATTAATTCACGAGGAACAGCAGAGCTCCACACCTTAATCTATGGAGTGTAGAAACTCTACCGTTAAAAATACATAAGTGAAAGGTCCAGGCATGGCCGAGAGGCCAGCCCCCAAAACGTGATCACAGGATCAATAATACAATCCAGGATGTCTAATACAATAGTAAAAGGTCCTATTTATACTAAACTAGTTACTAGGGTTTACAGAAGTAAGTAATTGATGCATAAATCCACTTCCGGGGCCCACTTGGTGTGTGCTTGGGCTGAGCTTGAGTGTTACACGTGCAGAGGCTCTTTCTGGAGTTGAACGCCAGGTTGTAACGTGTTTCTGGCGTTCAACTCTGGTTTGTGACTTGTTTCTGGCGTTTAACTCCATATAGCAGCGTAGAACTAGCGTTCAATGCCCATTTACGTCCTCTAAACTTCGCCAAAGTATGGACTATTATATATTTCTGGAAAGCTCTGGATGTCTACTTTCCAACGCAATTGGAAGCGTGCCATTTTGAGTTCTGTAGCTCCAGAAAATCTACTTTGAGTGTAGGGAGGTCAGAATCCAACAGCATCAGCAATCCTTCTTCAACCTCTGAATCTGATTTTTGCTCAAGTCCCTCAATTTCAGCCAGAAAATACCTGAAATCACAGAAAAACACACAAACTCATAGTAAAGTCCAAAAATGTGAATTTAACACATAAAAACTAATGAAAACATCCCTAAAAGTAACTAGATTCTACTAAAAACATACTAAAAACAATGCCAAAAAGCGTATAAATTATCCGCTCATTAATAAAATGTTATTTTCTTAAAATATTATTATATTTTTTTTGCGTATTTGAAATTGGATCGCTACACGGAGTCTAACTGTGTCACTCAAATTTTTGAAATTCCAACCCAAAGTGGCTTGAAAACGTAGTTTTATGCTAGTTTAGTACTGACGACATGGCGAGGTACTTGATGATGCAGTAGAGGTGCTTGATGATGCGGTGCCTATGCAATAGAGGTGCCTGCTTCACTGAACTTTCGAAAAAAATTTATTTTGCCAAAAACTAAGTTGCTACAAGTAATGTTTATTTACTATTTTTGTTCCTCACCATGTGCAATATTAAGAACTGAACATAATTTTGCATCCTTCAATAGGTTGGTGCTAAATAGGTATGTGGCCTCGCAAATCTATACACTGCCCTACAAAAGTAACCTCAAATCTCATCCTATATAAAACGACATAATCAATATTTACTTGTTAATGACTTTAAAAAGCAATACAAGACAATTACCAATAGTTCAAATTCTATCAAAATATTATGTGAAGGCTCCATGGACACCCAGCAGAGAATTGTTTGCATCGATAATGGTATTTAAGTCTATCTGACTCCAACACTTTATATTTTGGATTCCTTCGAATGCTATAGTTTTTGACTGCCATGAGAACAACATCTTTACTCTTGAACCTATGACCGACCCGAAATTTCACGCTGCCATTCGTGTTGTAATCCTCCCCTTCATTAAACTCATAGTAAAGTCCAAAAATGTGAATTTAACACATAAAAACTAATGAAAACCTCCCTAAAAGTAACTAGATTCTACTAAAAACATACTAAAAACAATGCCAAAAAGCGTATAAATTATCCGCTCATTAATAAAATATTATTTTCTTAAAATATTATTATATTTTTTTTGCGTATTTGAAATTGGATCGCTACACGGAGTCTAACTGTGTCACTCAAATTTTTGAAATTCCAACCCAAAGTGGCTTGAAAACGTAGTTTTATGCTAGTTTAGTACTGACGACATGGCGAGGTACTTGATGATGCAGTAGAGGTGCTTGATGATGCGGTGCCTATGCAATAGAGGTGCCTGCTTCACTGAACTTTCGAAAAAAATTTATTTTGCCAAAAACTAAGTTGCTACAAGTAATGTTTATTTACTATTTTTGTTCCTCACCATGTGCAATATTAAGAACTGAACATAATTTTGCATCCTTCAATAGGTTGGTGCTAAATAGGTATGTGGCCTCGCAAATCTATACACTGCCCTACAAAAGTAACCTCAAATCTCATCCTATATAAAACGACATAATCAATATTTACTTGTTAATGACTTTAAAAAGCAATACAAGACAATTACCAATAGTTCAAATTCTATCAAAATATTATGTGAAGGCTCCATGGACACCCAGCAGAGAATTGTTTGCATCGATAATGGTATTTAAGTCTATCTGACTCCAACACTTTATATTTTGGATTCCTTCGAATGCTATAGTTTTTGACTGCCATGAGAACAACATCTTTACTCTTGAACCTATGACCGACCCGAAATTTCACGCTGCCATTCGTGTTGTAATCCTCCCCTTCATTAGGTTGAAATGATCATCTAGTTGCATTGCATCCAAGTTAAAAATGTAATAGTGGCTAGGAACCTCTGACAACCATGGAATGGCCAATAGTGGAGGAAGAAAGACCCGAGCACCACTACTAGATGAAGTCTCTAACACAAACTCGTCGGAGGACTGACTCTCATTAGATGATCCAGTGTCAGCATGTAATCTGAATCAGAATCACTCAAGTCTTCTTCGACACGGTTGCAAGGTTCAACAAAAGTGAATCAGTATTGGTGTTACTGGAGGTGCATGCGGGATCGAAGATAATGAACCACGCCGCATACCACTCCATCACATGCTGCAGCATTAACCTTGCATGTATGTCAAACATTATCATCACATGCTGATCAGCTTCGACCCAAAATGTCCTGTTTCGAAACCCTCCATTTAAAAGGGCTGATAAAAATCTATATGCAACTTTTCCAACCTCTTTCGAACCTACTGCACCCATGTTGCTTAATATGAGATTCTTTAGCGCGTCTAATGAATCAAGGTGGCAAGTGCGCAACATCACAGGTGAATTGCACTTAAATATCATTTCATCTTCACCACTTATTATTATCCCATTCGGGTAAATTACCACAAAAAAATTGACTAGCCATGTGTACAGAATATAAAGAGAGGAGAATTAGAGATTAGCGGAATTGGTGTAGTGTGATGTGAACCAAAAACCCTTTATAAGGGATTTTTTTATTTTGCAGTAGATATCTACGGTACTAAGACACCTAAATATATATACACGTATCTAAGGTACTGGGCCACCTAAATACATCTTTATGCGTATCCGAGTGACAGAGTCACCTAGATGATGTTTTTCACATATTCCAGGTACTAAGTACCTGAAATGCGTACATATATACAGTTTTTATATATTTCAAGTGCAACCATGTTATTTGTATTCAAGCATTGTTCCTTATCCAGGTATTGAGTCACCGGAATTTTGTTTTATGGTTTTTTAGGCACAATATCCAAGATGTGTAACATGAATTTAAATTAGTAATTACTCTACAATTTTTATATTTTAGTAAATATTTAGTTTCATTAATTTAGAAAAAAATTTCCAACAAACATGTCAATAAAAAATTAAACTAACACAGAAAATTTATCCTCAAGTCTAGTCCAAATATTCAATAACAATTAGTGCTTAATCCAACACACAAAAAAACTTCATTAAATCTTGACCAAAACTACTAAATTAAAGCTAATTTGGATAAGTTTATAAGTAATTTTTTTTTACTTTTAATTTATAAAACGTTATAATATTAATGTTTGGTATAATTTTTAAAATTAACT
>NC_029794.2:92537290-92565254 GCF_000816755.2 Arachis ipaensis
GAGGCAATAACTTTACATTTTTATTTATGTCTCCAAGATATTTATTATAACAAATCGAGATAATGGACCCAACAATAATAATTTGTTCATCAATGTAGATCATCCCATTATGAAAATAAGCTCCAATCCTATTTCAATATCTCAATGACTCAATTCTTCATGTGTATAAATTTTTTATCATCTACACAATAGCATTTGGCCACAAATGATACTAATAACAAAGGGAATTAGAACCAAAACATTTGAGATATAGACCCCAATGCTAACGACCGACAATTTTAAAAATATAAATATAAATAAGTTATAATTCATTTCATAAATTAAAATTTCTTATTTTAAAAATTATTTTATTATAAGTAATTAAATTAATTTTATAACTATTTGAATTTAATCAAATTCATATTCTTTTGATGTATTTACAACTCCTTCCCAAAATTACTTCATGGTTGAAAACTTGCTTCCTAGAGACTTTTAATTATGTAATTTTAATTCTGCTTTATTCCATTCGATGCCGTGATCCCTGTGTTAAGTGTTTCAGGCTTTATAGGGCATGAATGACTTGGAAATTGGAGAGGAGGCTTGCAAAAATGGAAGGAACACAAGAAATTAAGGGGATGACCAGCGAGAAGCGACGCGGACGCATGGCTCACGCAATCGCGCGAAATGGAGAAATCGTAGTGATGCGCTCGCGTGCCTGACGCGAACGCGTGAATTGGAAGCTGCACGAGTGACGCGAATGCGTGGACGACGCGCACACGTGGCACGGAAAACGCTGAGTGACGCGAACGCGTAAACGACGCGGTCGCGTGACGTGCACGATCTGCAGAACTTACAGCAAACGCTGGCATGGATTCTGGGCTGCGTTTTAACCCAACTTTCGGCTCAGAAACGCAGAATAGAGCCAGGAAACATGCAGAGACGAAACAACTTTCATTCCGGATAATTTTTAGTTTTTAGATCTGACTTTACTCCTCCTCTAGGTTTTTTCTCTCTACACATTCATAGTTCTTAGGATTTTGTTTTTATTGCTTTTTGGATTGGGATATTGAGAAGAGTTATTACCTCCGCCAAGACTTCATCATTCTAGTTTGTTTTCCTTACTTGTCACTTACTCTTTCATATCCTTAATTTGTTCAGAATTACTATTGGATTATTTTTAGAATTTAATAATACAAGAACTATTTTTATTTTTAATTGGTCTTTTTGATTATTATTTATCATGTCTTCCTTTATTTCCCTTTCTTATTTTGTGAAGTTTACATTCGTAATGAGCGAGTAATTCTCTAACTTGATTGGGAGTTGATTGAAAGGAGAACCTTGAGTTGGAATGCTCAAGAGTAAAATTGTAATTGGGTTTATTGTTGGATGGCTCTCTAGTCACTGACACTATTCCTTCCCAAGGGAGAGGATTAGAACTTGTAAATAGAAGTATACTTCCAACTTGCTTGACTCTCCTCTACCTAGTAAAGGATAACTAAGCAGAACAACCTTCAATTATCAATTAATCTTGGGAGAACTCCAACAAGGATAGAACTTCCGATTAATCTACTCCCGATCAAGATTTTTATTTAAATTACATAAATTCTCTGATTTAATATCCCGTTTATCAAACTCAAAACCATTTTGGAAAACATCTGATTAATAAAATAACACATCTTTCTGCAACTCGTTGGGAGACGACCTGGGATTCATACTCCCAGTATTTTAATTCTAATTTTGTGACAACCCTTCTAAATTGATAAGTGGATTTTTGTTGGTTAAGAAATGTACTTGCAACGTATCTCTTATATTAATTTCTTGATCTACCAATTTCCTTCGCGTCAATTTTTGGCACCGTTGCCGGGGAGTTGCAATAGAGTGCTAAGTTATTGATTGGAATTTATTTATTTGCATTTTATTTTATTTTGCTACTATGAGCTGTATGTTTCTTTCATTGAATGACGCGTTCACTTCCTAATCCAAGCTTGCCAGTATTTGATCCTGAGATTGAAAGAACTATTTCACGTATAAGGCAAGCTCGACGTCGGTTAGCCCTCTCCGAAGATGAATCTGAAACGTCACTTAAGGGAGAAACAAGCTCCCTTTCTACTGATTCGGTTGATTTACGTGCAGGTGACATGGCAGCACCTAGGAGAGTTACTATCCAGGAAGCTGGAGCCTTTGATTTCACACTGCAGCCATATCAAGCGCATCACCCAGCGGTGGCTGTAGATTTTGAACTAAAGACTGCACTACTCAACTTGATGCCTAAGTTTCATGGCTTACCTGCTCAAGAGCCTATCAAGCACCTTAGGGATTTCCAGGCAGCCTGTTCTACTGTCAGGCATGATGGTGCAGATGAAACTTCTATTTTGTTAAAAGCCTTCCCATTCTCTCTTGAGGGAAAGGTGAGAGAGTGGTACTACACCCAACCCGGAGCAACTATTTCTAACTGGGATACGCTCAGAAGAGAATTTTTAGAAAAAATTTTTCCAGCTGAAGTTACTGATAAATTGAGGAAAGACATTTCCATGATTGTTCAGGACGAATCCGAGACTCTACGAATACTGGGAGCGCTTCAACAATCTTCTGGAAGCATGTCCCCACCATATGATTGACAAGATAGTGTTGCTCGGCTACGTCACACAAGGCATGAAGCCTCAAGATAAGACCACATTAGAAAGTGCTAGCAATGGGTCTATGAAAATGTACAAGACCACTGATGAGGCATGGCAATTGATCAGCGACTTAGCTGAATCTACTCGGAATCACAGGCAGAAACAAAGCCAGTCAAAAGCTGTTGCAGAGGTATCTTCTAGAAAAGAGACTACTGCTCTAACTCAGAGTATATGTGAAATGACCAACTTACTGAAGCAGATGCAGTTGAGTCAACAATAAGCTCAGCCTTCTCTACCACAACAAAGCCAACAGTTAGTCCCACAGAGAGTGTGCGGAATATGTGCTGATTATAGTCATTATACTGATGAATGTCCACAGCTCCAACAGGAAGACAATACTGTAGCAGCCATTCATAACTTTTATGACCGTCCGAATCGAGGATACAATCAACAAGGAGGCAACTACAACCAAAGTGGGAACTATAACCAGAGTTGGCAAGACAACTCCAACCATGGCTGGAGAGATAATTCCAACCAGGGCTGGAGGGACAACAATAACAGAGGAGACAGAGACAATCAGGGAAATTAGAGGTGGAATAATAACAACAACAGGCAGTAGAACCAGAACCAGCCTTATAGAGTACCTCACCTAAGGCAATCCCAAGGACCACAGCAAAACCAACAACAAGTTTCGCAGATCACTTATTCTAATTCCTCTCCAAATGACGAGATGCTTCAATCCCTTGCGCAAGGACAAAAGAGCATGGAAAGTTCACTTAACGGTCTAACATCCGCTATACAAGCTCTCATCTCTCAGATGGGATCATCCAATACTTCAAACACTCAACATGCAAGCTCCAGTGGAATTCCTTCTCAACCCTTACCCAATCCAAAGGGTGGCATCAATGCCATCACCCTAAGGTCCGGAACTATACTGCAAGAGAGGAATCAGGAGGAGCCAAACCCACCAGAACACGCCCCAGCTGAAGAGGTGGTGGAGGTAGAAGATGCTGAAGAGGAAGAGGATGTACAAGACATGGTTGAAGAAGAAGAAGCTCAACCACAGAAAGAAGCACCAAAGGATGCAGACGTTGCAGAAAACGCCCTCCCTATTCCATTTCCACAAATTGTAAGGAAGCCCAGAAAGCAGATGGAACTTGATCCCAAAATGGTAGAAATATTCAAAAAGGTTGAGGTAACTGTTTCCCTTTTTGATGTTATTCAGCAAGTACCTAAATATGCAAAGTTTCTAAAAGATTTATGTATACATAAAGACAAAATTAATGAATTAGAAACTATTCCTTTAGGTAGTTCTATATCTGCTTTAATGGGAGGTATACCTGAAAAGTGTAGTGATCCAGGTCCATGTATGGTTAACTGTACCATTGGAGGTGTGATATTTTCTGACTGCATGTGTGATTTAGGAGCGTGTGTTAGTATAATGCCTTTGTCTATTGATGAGTGAACTTTTGTTGATATAGAATTTCCTCAATTGAATGAATTCTCGTTGTAAAGTATAATTCTACACCAACAAACAATCCTCCCAATCAAAAATATTGAGTTGTCACAAAGAACAAACCCCAAATAAGAATTAACCGGAGTATTTAGACTCCGGGTCATCTCACGAGGAATTACAATGAAGTGTATGCTTTTGGCTATGAGGATGCAAGGGGGGTTTGATTTGATATTTGACAAGAAAATATAAATGACAAGAAAGTAAATCAAGCAAGTAATTAAAGAAAGCAATTAATAAAGAGAGAGACATTCATGGCAAAGATTGAGATCATAGGCTTTCTATCCTAGTCATGCAATGATTAATTCATCTTATTTAGTCAACTCCAACAAATAGGGAGAAAGTCAAACAAGATTAATCAATCATACCACAATAATAAACAAGAATTTATCTCATTACGTCATCTCCAACATTGGAAGAAGGTATCATATTATCTTCCATGAGAGAAAGTCTAATAAGACTAGCTAATCTCAATCCAAAAGTCCTAATCAACTTACTAATTAAATTAGCAAAAGATTAGCGTCAATGGAAACAATATTAGCTAACAACTCTAGATCACCAACATGAGTTGGGTTTTCATGACTCAAGATTGCCTAATTACTCTTTCCAAGCTAAGAATGCTCAAAATCTACTCTAACATCCTTCCAAGTATTTTATCCAACACTTGGAAGGCATACAAGGAAAGCATGGTAAAAATGCAAGAATAATAAATCTACCAACTACTAATTGCAAGAAAAGTAAATTCACAACTCAAATCAACAATTAAAAGATCATCAAACATTAAATTTCATTAAAGAAAAGATCCAAATCCAACAAAGGGTTCATGAACATAAAAAAAAGACATAAAAGTAAAATTGACAAGAGAACTAAGAAGAATAGAGTAGTAGCAACAAGAAATTAAAAGGAGAAACTATATTAAAACAAGAATTAGAAGTTGGATTTAAGAAAATTAAACCTAAACTACCCTAAAATCTAGAGAGAAGAGAGAGCCTCTCTCTCTAGAATTCTACCCTAAAACATGATGAAAACTAAAACTATGACTCCTTTCTTCATTTTCCCTCGAATCTTTGGGTTCAATAGCATCAGAAATGAGTTGGATTGGGCCCAAAATGCTTCAGAAATCGCTGGGGGCGATTTCTCTTTAGTGGGCCACAGACAGCATCGGCGCGCACGCGTACATGGCGCGTTCGCGCCCCTGAACGCGAAATAACATATAGCAAATTTTATATCATTTTGAAGCCCCGGATGTTAGCTTTCCAACGCAACTAGAACCGCCTCATTTGAACCTCTGTAGCTCAAGTTATGGTCATTTGAGTGCAAAAAGGTCAGGCTTGACAGCTTTACGGTTCCTTCATTTCTTCATGAGTTCTCCCACTTGCATGCTTTTCTCCTCACTTCTTCCATTAAATACTTGCCTTATGAACCTGAAATCACTCAACAAACACATCAAGGCATCGAATGGAATTAAAGTGGATTAAAATCACCAATTTAAGGGCCTAAAAAGCATGTTTTTACACTTAAGCACAATTCAAGGGAGAATTACAAAACCATGCTATTTCATTGAATAAATGTGGGAAAAGGTGATAAAATCTCCTAAAATAAGCACAAGATAAATCATGAAATCGGGGTTTATCATCTATATATGATACTTTGAGGCTGCCTCCCTTAAAAAGGTCGGCAGCTCATTTTGTGTTAGCAGATAAAAGCATTATTACAGTGGTTAGAATTGCTGAAGATGTATTAGTGAGTATTAAGGGCTCACATTTCCCATTAACTTCTATATTCTGGAAATGCCCCTAATGACTAGGAAGGCCATCATCAATCCTACTTGGAAGACCATTCTTGAAGACTTCAAAGTTCAAGCTGGATGCATTCTCAGGAACTTACTCCTTTGAGATAGATGGCAGAGCAGTGAAGTTCATCTTAAATGAAGCGATAAAGCATCCTCCGGAAGATCATTCTATCTTCCAGTGCAATATTATTGATGAAACTGTAGCTGAAGTTCACTAGGAAGAATTAGAAGAGAAGTACATAGGGCAAGGTCCAAGTGTGGGGACATTTTCAGAGGACAATGAGAGCACTTCACCATTATCACCAGCTCCAGATAATCCAGAGCCTGGCCATGAGCAGAAATTAGAATTAAAACCCCTTCCTACATACCTCAAGTATGCTTACCTTAAGGACAAGCAGAAGTTCCCAGTTATCATTGCAAGGGAGCTTACTTCCCAACAAGAAGAACAACTGCTCAGTGTATTGAGAACGCAAAAGAGAGAAATTGGATGGAGCTTAGCAGATATAGTAGGCATCAGCCCTCAAGTTTGTGAACACAGAATATTCTTAGAAGAAGGAGAAAAGCCTGTCCGACAACCTCAGCGTAGATTGAATCCAACCATCTTAGAAGTTGTCAAGAAGGAAGTAACCAGACTACTTGAAGTAGATATCATTTATCCCATCTCAGATAGCGAATGGGTCAGTCCAGTACAAGTGGTGCCCAAGAAGTCTGGAATCACAACAGTAAGAAATGAGCATGGAGAGCTTTTGACAACTAGAGTGCAGAATTCATGGAGGGTTTGCATTGACTATAGGTGTCACAACTAAGCCACTCGCAAGGATCATTACCCCTTGCCATTTATTGATCAGATGCTTGATCGCCTGTCAGGTAAATCCCATTATTGCTTTTTAGATGGTTATACAGGCTATTTTCAAATTCATATAGCTCCTGAAGGTCAGGAAAAGACTACTTTTACATGTCCTTTTGGAACTTATGCTTATAAAAAATGCCCTCTGGCTTATGCAATGCACCAGCCACCTTCCAAAGGTGCATGATGAGTCTTTTCTCTGACCTTATTGAGAACTGTATGGAGGTTTTTATGGATGATTTTAGCATTTATGGTTATTCATTTAGCCTTTGCTTAGATAGTTTATCTAGCGTGTTAGATAGATGTGTTAATACGAACCTTGTATTGAATTTTGAAAAATGTCACTTTATGGTAAAACAAGGGATTGTACTAGGACATGTTGTGTCTAGTACTGACATTTTTGTAGATCCAGCAAAGGTGGATGTTATTTCTAGTTTACCTTACCCCTCCTCTGTGAGCGAAGTCCATTCGTTCCTTGGCCATGCAGGTTTTTACCAGAGATTCATTAAGGACTTCAGTAAGGTAGCACTACCCTTATCCAGACTACTGCAGAAAGATATTGAGTCCGAGTTCAGTGAGGATTGCAAACAAGCGTTTGATAAGTTGAAGACTGCCCTGACTCAAGCTCCAATTGTGAGAGGACTAGACTGGAGCCAGCCATTTTAAATCATGTGCAATGCTTCCAATCATGCAGTAGGAGCAGCGCTGGCTCAGCGTGAAGGTAAGGACCCTTTCGTCATTGCTTATGTGTCTAAAACTTTAGACGCTGCTTAGTCTAATTACACTACTACTGAAAAAGAGCTCTTAGCTATTGTGTTCGCTGTAGATAAATTCTGAGCCTATTTACTTGGTACTAAAGTAGTAGTGTACTCAGACCACGCAGCTCTAAAGTATTTATTAGCTAAAAAGGAGTCCAAACCGAGGCTTATACGTTGGATACTGCTACTACAAGAATTTGATTTAGAAATTAAGGATAGGAGTGGTAACCAAAATCTAGTGGCAGACCACTTGAGTCACCTTGAGCACATTAAGGATACCTCCACTCCTATAAATGATAATTTCCCATTCGACAACTTACAAGCAATATCTGAAGTAGTCCCTTGGTATGCGCCTGTAGCTAATTATCTAGTCAGCCGCAATTTTCCTCCAAACTTTATTAAGCATCAAAGAGACAAGCTGAAAAGCGAGTCCAAATATTATATATGGGATGACCCATATTTATGGAGATGTGGCGCTGACCAGGTAATTAGACGGTGTGTGCCTCAATCAGAATTACAGTCCATTTTAGAGGCCTGCCACTCATCTAAGAGTGGAGGACATTTTGACCCTCAAAGAACAGCTAGAAAAATTTTAGACTGTGGTTTCTGGTGGCCTACTCTTTTTAAAGACGCTGCTGAATTTTGTAAATCTTGTTCCCCATGCCAAAGGTTTGGTAACATATCCAAGAGGGATGAGATGCCTCAACAGATTATGCTTTTCTGTGAAATTTTTTATGTTTGGGGCATTGACTTCAGGGGTCCATTTCCAAATTCTAATGGTTATTTTTATATATTGTTAGCTGTAGATTACGTTTCTAAATGGGTGGAAGCAATTCCTACCCGCACTGATGACGCTAACACTGTTGTTTTCTTTGTTAGAAACCATATTATTTGTCGCTTTGGATCACCACGAGCAATTGTGAGCGATCAAGGCACCCATTTTTGTAACAGGAGACTAACAGGATTACTGAAGAAGCATGGGATAATTCATAAAGTTACAACAGCCTACCATCTCCAGACTAATGGGCAAGCCGAGGTGTCTAACAGAGAGATAAAGCGTATATTGTAGAAGATAGTCAAACCTCATAAAAGAGACTGGAGCACCAGACTACAAGATGCACTCTGGGCATACAGAACAGCATACAAGACACCCATTGGGATGAGTCCTTTCTGCTTAGTTTATGGAAAAGCCTGTCACGTCCCAGTTGAGGTAGAGCACAAAGCCTTTTGGGCAATGAAGGAGTGCAACATGGGATTTGAGAAAGCCGGAGCTGAAAGGAAGTTGCAATTGCAAGAATTAGAAAGCCTTCGCCTAGAAGCTTATGAGAACTCAAGGCTGTACAAGGAAAAGATGAAGGCTGTGCATGATAAGCACATCAAGAGGAGAGAGTTCCAACCTGGGGACTTAGTCCTCCTTTACAACTCTAGACTGAGGCTCATGCCAGGCAAGTTGAGATCAAGATGGGAAGGTCCATATAGAGCAGAGAAGGCCGAGCCATACGGAGTTTTCCACCTGAGTCATCCTTCAAGCTCTGAATTCATCAAAGTTAATGGACATCGCTTAAAGCTATATCATGGTGAGAAGATGAAGAAAAACAAGGAGCTAGAGATCTTCCTCTTGGAGGATCCACCAACAGCAGAAGACTGAGCTAGTGGAGCGTCCAACTTAAGGACGTTAAAGCAAAGTACTGGGTGGGAGACAACCCACCATGGTATGATCGTTCCTTTCTCTCTTCTTAGTTTTCTCTTTCAATAACTCTTCTTATTATTAGCACATATAGTTTGCATCTTCATTTGCATAATTGCATAAAAAAAAAACCATGCGACGCGATAGCGTCACTGACGCGCCCGCGTCACAGGTGCATAAGGAAGAAAAAGAAATCGAACAGAAAGTCACGCGAGAGCGTGGCTGGAGGCGTGCCTTTGGCACAAATTGACCCACGTGACCGCGTCGCTGACGCGTCCGCGTCATGTGAAAAAAATGCCTCCCACGCGTCCGCGTCACCTACGCGAACGCGTGGCCCTGTTAAATCGACGTAAAGAGGTGCATGGCAGAGAGTTATGATGGAGTTGGGCTAAAATGGTGCTAGAAGCACCAGCCCTACCACGCGACCACGTGCCCCATACGGCCACGTCGTTTTCAGAAAATGGCCATTGATGCGATCGCGTCAACCACGCGATCGCATCACCCAGAATTTTGGCAAGAAAGATTTTGAGACAGAGAGTCGCGCGAACGCGCAGCTGCTCTCGCGCCATTCGCACAATTCAAGTCACGCGTCCGCGTCACCCACGCGTCCGCGTCACTTGACAAAATTCACATGCCACGCGACCGCGTGACCCACGCGTCCGCGTCGCTTGCGGCGCACAGAATATCCAGATCAGCCAAAATATCTTATCTTTTCTTCCCCAAATCCTTATTTTTGTTTTCCCTTATTATTATTTCTTTCTTCTCTCTTCTTCCTTCTCTATTCTTTCTCACTTTTTTACTTTTCCCTTTTTCTTTTCTTTTTACATCCATTATCAAGGTTCTTTTCTTCTTCCCTCTCTACTTCTTCATTATTATTCCTTTTCTTTTATTCATGTTTTCTTATTACTTTCATTATGCATATTTTCTCTTTCCTTCTTTTTATTCCTTTAATTGGTGTTGGAAATTTATTTGGGTCATTATTTCTTATGATTTGCTTGTGGATTGTTAAGGAACTGTTTGACAATTATATATTAATTTTATAGGGTTGCTTGCATGTTCAATTTAATACTTTCAATAGCTTATTTACCAGGCATGCTATGTGTTTGTGAAAATGCCCGTATGGCATTTCCACTATTTTTAGATTTCTTTTAATCTATTACTCTAAATGCTTGCTTTTTCCAAAACCCTTTTTATATTTTATTAATTTAATATAATTGTTATTACAAACACATTGCTAGCTTAACAGACTTGGTAATCTAACTTGGACATTGAATGCTTGATCTATGCTACTCATGCCTTTGCCGGTATGCCAATAAATACCTTGCATTTAATTGTCATCATATGCACTTGCTATATTTCCATTGATGATTTTTCACATGTAGTCATGACCATGTGTTAACATCATTCATCTTTAATGTGCATTGATTACCACTTTTCCCATTCTCTTCCTTGCCCTAACCCTTGAAGTTTTAACATCCTTACTCTTNNNNCCATTGACGCGATTGCATCAACCACGCAATCGCGTCACCCAGAATTTTGGCAAGAAAGATTTTGAGACAGAGAGTCGCGCGAACGCGCAGCTGCTCTCGCGCCATTCGCACAATTCAAGTCACGCGTCCGCGTCACCCACGCGTCCGCGTCACTTGACAAAATTCACATGCCACGCGACCGCGTGACCCACGCGTCCGCGTCGCTTGCGGCGCACAGAATATCCAGATCAGCCAAAATATCTTATCTTTTCTTCCCCAAATCCTTATTTTTGTTTTCCCTTATTATTATTTCTTTCTTCTCTCTTCTTCCTTCTCTATTCTTTCTCACTTTTTTACTTTTCCCTTTTTCTTTTCTTTTTACATCCATTATCAAGGTTCTTTTCTTCTCCCCTCTCTACTTCTTCATTATTATTCCTTTTCTTTTATTCATGTTTTCTTATTACTTTCATTATGCATATTTTCTCTTTCCTTCTTTTTATTCCTTTAATTGGTGTTGGAAATTTATTTGGGTCATTATTTCTTATGATTTGCTTGTGGATTGTTAAGGAACTGTTTGACAATTATATATTAATTTTATAGGGTTGCTTGCATGTTCAATTTAATACTTTCAATAGCTTATTTACCAGGCATGCTATGTGTTTGTGAAAATGCCCGTATGGCATTTCCACTATTTTTAGATTTCTTTTAATCTATTACTCTAAATGCTTGCTTTTTCCAAAACCCTTTTTATATTTTATTAATTTAATATAATTGTTATTACAAACACATTGCTAGCTTAACAGACTTGGTAATCTAACTTGGACATTGAATGCTTGATCTATGCTACTCATGCCTTTGCCGGTATGCCAATAAATACCTTGCATTTAATTGTCATCATATGCACTTGCTATATTTCCATTGATGATTTTTCACATGTAGTCATGACCATGTGTTAACATCATTCATCTTTAATGTGCATTGATTACCACTTTTCCCATTCTCTTCCTTGCCCTAACCCTTGAAGTTTTAACATCCTTACTCTTTCCCTTTCAGGATGGCCACCAAGAAAAGAAAAGAGAAAGCTACTTGAAGAGAGGACTTTTGCGTGGCCTAGAAATTTGCAGAGTAAATCCTCGTTGTAGGTATAGCTTCTAAACTAACAAAAGTCCTTTCTCACAAACATTTTGGTTGTCACAAGTAACAAACCCCTTTAAAGTTGATAACCGAAGTATTTTAACCTCGGGTCGTCTTCTCAAGGAACTGTAGGGAGGTATGTTCTTATTATTGGTTATGAGTTTTGTAAATTGGGGTTTTGAAAGTTAGGGACAAGTAATTTAAATGACAAATAAGATAAATAAATGACTGTAAAATAAACTCTTGGCAAGGTATGAAAACTTGGAAGTCCTATCCTAGTTATCCTTATCAATGGTGATGAGAATTGAGTTTTAATCCCACTTAGTTAGCCTTTACTAAAGCAAAGGAAGGTCAAGTGGACCAACTAGTTTGATCCTCAGGTCCTAGTCAATTCCTAAGGAAGGATTGGAGTTATTGAAGTTCAATTCAATTAGCAAAGACAACAATTATCAATCACGTTGAGTTTGACAACTCAAGAGTTACCAATTACTTAACCAAAGCCAAAAGGAGAAAATCTAAATTATTAATATAAATAAAGGAAAATAATCATAATTCTGAAATACCTCAAATTATATTAAATAGAAAATCAAATCTAAACATGAATGGTTCATAAGCTAATTTGGCAACAAAAGTAATTAAAGGAAAGCATTAAAGTATCTAAAAGTAAAAGAGAAATATAAAGTAAAAGGAATATTGAACCTGATAAGGAGTTGGAATACTAAATTAAAATAATAAGAAATCCTAATCCTAAAACCAAAGAGAGAGGAGAGAACCTCTCTCTCTAAAAACTACATCTAAACTATGAAAAGTGAATAATCGAATACGTCTCTATGAATGGATGCATTCCCCCACTTTATAACCTCTAATCTATGCCTTCTTGACTTGGATCTGGGCCAAAAAGGGTCTCAAAAATCGCTGGGAGCGTTTTCTGTAATTTCTGGTGCATGGCGTTTGTTACGCGTCCGCGTGGGTCACGCGGTCGCGTCATCTGGAGTTTTCCTTATCACGCGTTCGCTTCGATCATGCGTCCGCGTCATCTGCGTTCTACTTAAGGCGCGCGTCCGCATCAGTCACGCGTTCGCGTCGCCACCTTTTCGCGCTAGGCATGCGGCCGCGTCGTCCTTGCGTTCGTGTCGCTGCCAGTTTCTTCAAAAACCCTATTTTGTGCTTTCCTTCCATTTTTGTATGTTTCCTTTCCATCCTTTAAGTTATTCCTGCCTTAGAAGATCTGAAACTACTCAACACATAAATCACGGCATCGAATGGTAATAAAGGATAATTAAAATAATTATTTTTAAAGCATAGGAAACATGTTTTTCACATATATCACATAATAGGGAAGAGAAAGTAAAACCATGCAATTTTCATGAATAAGTGGGTGAAGGGCTGAATAAATCACTTAAATTAAGCATAACATATATCATAAAATATGGGTTTATCAACCTCCCCACATTTAAACAATAGCATGTCCTCATGCTAAATCCAAGATAAAGAATAAGGTAAGGTCAAAGTGGTGGAATCTCATGCAATGCAATCTATTCTAAATGCAAACTACCTAAATGAATCATGCAATTCTAATTGTTTTTCACTTGTATATAAAACTTACATGTAGTTAAATTAATTTACATTCCCAAGGATTCATATATATATATAGCCAAACCCTAGATATTGTTAAAGCACTTTTACAATTGAGATGGGTAAAATATATTTTGCAAACTTGAAAGACAATTAACAATTTAAGCAGAGATATATGGTGATGAGCTATTGAAGCCTCTCTGGATTTTGTGTTTACTCTCTAGTCACTCAGTGTTTATTGGGTTAATCACTCTATTCTTCTTTTTATCCTTACTTTCTATAACTTTGTTCTTCATCTAACCAATCAACAATTATAGAATATAGCATACAAAAATTATGAGGTCTTATTCAAGGTTGTAATGGGAACAAGGTAAAGTTAAGGGTATATGTATAAGGCTAAGTGAGCTAATAAGTGAATCCTTGATTAGTCTAAGATCTCACCTAACATACATATTTTGTAATTCAGAGTTTCTTAACCTATTTGCCCAACTTTTCTCACTTGTATTGCAAGCTCGTGCATTAACTTTAATTTTATCCCATGTGCATTGATTCTTTTTATTTTGTAATTGGGAAATTTTTGTATCCCCTTAATTAAATACCGAAAATAAATTTTTTTTAATGCACATGGTAATTCAATTGTTTTGATTTTACATGAGCATGCTTCCCAAATTTTTATTTTGAAACATCTTTATTCTTTTTAACTTTCCACCTTTGTTTCTGTCATCCATGTTCCCATAAAGTTCTCCACACTTAAACAATACATAATTTCTATCTTAAGCTAGCCAAGGATTCAACTTGGAATTTTTATTTTGTTTTTCTGCTTAAGGCTAGTAATGTGGTTTATAGAACAAGAGGGGATTAAAAAGCTCAAGGGGGCTAACAATGGTGATGTAAAAGGTAAGCTAATTTGGGATAAGTGAGCAAATATGTCAAGCAATGGCCTTAATCATCTCTTAGTATGTATCTATATTCTATATTGGATATATAGATTAAAACAAAGCAAAGAACATCAGAATAAAAAGAAGGGCGAAACACACAGGAATGAAATTTATGGTTTGAATGTAACCATACAATTAAGCTCAAAACTCACAGGCTGTGTGTTCTCTAGCTCAAAAATCATATATCAGTTATTCATGTCATGCAAGTAAAAATTAAGAGTTCCCATTGTTCTCAATGTAAACCTTAGGGTGGCTTTTAAAATTTTAGTGTTCCTCCTTGATGAAATGTTGTTAACTAACTAACATGTTATGCTATATATACAAGGTATATGGATTATTTTAAATTACTAAAGTCTCTAGTTTACTTCTTTTATTTTCAATTTAAACCAAACTATCATATGCTAAAAGGGTAAACTATACTAATTAATCCACATATTCTATAACTAATAAGTTTAGAATTACAAACTAAACTAAATGGCTAAATATAAACTAAAGTGCAAAATGCAGAAATAAGGTACAAATACAGAAAAAGAGCAATGTATAAGTACTGAGAAATAAAAATAAAGATAAAAATACAGAAAAATAAACAAAATAAGATAGAAAGAGTCTGTAGTGGTTTACCAAAAAGGAAATACGCCAGAGATCGCGACCTCCCCACACTTAAAATAAAGCATCGTCCTCGATGCTCACTCAAGCTGGGTGTGAAGGAGTGTCATCACCAGAAGGATGGGCTGCTGGAGTCTCTGTGGTGGCCTAAGGGTCTGCAGACTAGATGAGGGTAGGAGGATCTGTCTGCTGTAGTGGAGGCTCTGACTGTATAGGAATCTCTGGGTCTGTGGCCTGAATCTGATGTGGCTCCTCCTGCTATGGTGCAGTCTGCTCTGGGCCTGCTTGCTCAGCCTCTCTCTGTGCATGTGTCTCAGCCTCATGCTCATCCTCCTCCACCTCAGATGTATCAAAAGGGGTGTCAGGCTCGGAGGGGATGTCGCCGCCAGATCGAATCATCAACTTGACGTGCTCATAGCGTCGCTTGTTGTGACGCTCCATAAGGTCCAGGCGGGTGAAGAGGCGATGCACCAAATAATAGATGGGCTCAGGAGCAGGTGGAGGTGCAGTGGTAGTAGTGAGTGTAGCAGTGGATGAAGAAGGGGCAGCTGAAGGTATGGCTGTCTCATTAGGAGCGGGGAGGAATGGAGGTCTGTAGCCTAAAGCCTAAAAGTTCCTGCTATGAGGAATAATCTTCTTGCAGTCTGCAGCAGGTGGCTTTTCATCAGCAAGCTCCCAAGGCACGTCAGCGCGACGGCCGAGCTGGGTAATCAGATATGGGAAAGAAAGGGTGCCTCTGACATGGACCCTGACCATATAGTGCCAGATGAATCGTGGCAGATACAGGTCCTTACCCTCCAGCACACACCAGAGAAGGGTGATCATAGTGGCAGATAGCTCCGTCTCATGAGTGCTCGGCATAACAAAGTTACTCAGTATCTGATGCCAGAGCCGAGCCTCATCATTCAAGTAAATCCACTTGATTTCCTTAGGCATTACAGTATTCTTTCCCATGACCCATTGAACAGTAGGATCAAAGGCTATTCTCCGCTTGACAGCCGCTTGACAGCATCCCAGTCAAATCGCATAAAACGCATGTCCTCTTCAGCCTTTTGGTAACCGTCAGGCTGATCTAACTTAGGCTGAAGGCGCAGAATATCCTCAATGGCCTCTTTAGTGACCAGTATCTGTTTCCCTCTGAGGTGCACTGCATCCAGGAAAGTCTTGAAATAGTTGCAGTAAAACTCTCTTACCCAGGAAGCATTGACCTCAGTCAAATTTCTCTCCAAGAAGAACCAGCCTCTTTGTTTGATCTGATCGGAAGTGTACTGCTGTAGTTCTTCTGGAATTTTCAGAGTTCTCTCCAGGTACAGGTTTCTGGAGGTGGCAAACACTGGATACTTTAGCTCACAGTATCTGTTTGCAAATTTAATGGGATCATTGGCAGGGAGGAGCTGGTCAGCCTTCTCCTGCGGGGTAAAGTTCTTTTCCCGCCAGGAGTCATCATGCATAATCTCCAGGATAGACATAGAGGATTCGCCTCTTTTTCTTTTGCCGGTGGTAGCCTTGCCTTTTCCTTTTCTTTGAGGGTCAGACATCCTGAAAAATAGAAATCTAGGATATAATTGAAGAATTAAAAGCGGGAAAATAAGTAGGCAAATAACAAGATAAGCACATAGTGGCAAAGGAGCAGTAGAATTATGAAATGAGTTGAATAATTGTGCATTTTGGATTGTTTCGGAGTTAAAAAGCTGAGATGAGAAATTACAATCCAAAATATGTTATAAGTAGAATACCTGTTAATTAGGAAAAACAATAATCATGCCATGAGTGAAAAAGTTGAAGGCGTTAGTTAAAAAGCAAAGGGAGAAGTTAGAAAGTTAAAAGTGGTTAAAAAGTGAAAAAGAGGAAAGCAGTGAGTTAGGAGAGAGAAAGTTAAAGTAAGTGGCATTGAGAATTGTTTCCTAAGTAATAAGAAATTCATAATTTTAAAGACTAGGCAACTCATATTCAAAAATATCAGGTTAATGATGATGATTCATAAAGAAATAAAAATAGCAAAAAATAAAATCGAATCATCAAAAGTGCAATTTTTTAACCAGGAAATCGAAAGGAATAAAAATGCTGGCCCGTGCATTCATGAAGTGGTTTGGGAAAAGCTAAGTAATGCCAAATTCAAATTGCCAAAACCAAAACATGAATGAAAATCAAAGCAATTTACAGAAAATTGGGCAGTATTTCGGCTAAAATTGGATGTTCTCGGGTAATAAACAACAAGCAGAATAGTTCATATAAAGTAAAATAAAGTTGCAATTACATATACGGAATATGAACATGAAATAGAAGTGTAAAAAGCAGCATGAAACAGTAAAGAACAGCATATGAACAGTATTAACATCACAGCAATAGCAGAATTACGAAAATTATAATACAAGTAGCAAGAACAGCGCAATTAATCAGGCCTAAATCTACTAACCACATCCTAGCTACCTAACCACCTAGAATCCACTACAAACATGCATCTCTAACTAGCCTAATTTGAACATAATTGGAAAAATATGCAACTAACTACGAATGAAAGGAAAATGGCGTTCGGCGGAACCTGGTAGGCGTATGAATGAAGCTAAGGCTCAGAGAGATGGCGGTGGTGAGATGGCGGTGCTGGGAGGGGGCACGGCGGCGCTGTGGTGGAGCAGGGTGGTTGGCGCGGCGGTCGGTGGCTGTTTGGTGGCAGGGGGTTTCGGGTGGAGGTAATGGTGGAGAGGGGATTCAGGAGGAAGGAAGAAAGGGGGTGAGGGTGATGGTGGTGGGAGGTGCAGCGGTGATGGCGCGGTGGTGGTGGCTGGCTGCAGAGGTGAGGGGCAGTGGTGGAGTTGGGGAAAGAAAAGGGAGGAGAAGGGAAAGGAGAAGAAGAAGGAGGGGGGGGTGGTGGTGGTGGCTGGAGTAGAATACCTGTTAATTAGTAAAAACAATAATCATGCCATGAAGTAAAAAGTTGAAGGAGTTAGTAAAAAGGCAAAGGGAGAAGTTAGAAAGTTAAAAGTGGTTAAAAAGTGAAAAAGAGGAAAGCAGTGAGTTAGGAAAAAGAAAGTTAAAGTAAGTGGCATTGAGAGTTGTTTCCTAAGTAATAAGAAATTCATAATTTTAAAGGCAAGGCAACTCATATTCAAAAATATCAGGTTAATGATGATGATTCATAAAGAAATAAAAATAGCAAAAAAAAAAATCGAATCATCAAAAGTGCAATTTATTAACCAGGAAATCGAAAGGAAGAAGAATGCTGGCCCGTGCATTCATGAAGTGGTTTGGGAAAAGCTAAGTAATGCCAAATTCAAATTGCCAAAACCAAAACAGGAATGAAAATCAAAGCAATTTACAGAAAATTGGGCAGCATTCCAGCTAAAATTGGATGTTCCCGGGTAATAAACAGCAAGCAGAATAGTTCATATAAGGAAAAATAAAGTTGCAATTACATATACGGAATATGAACATGAAATAGCAGTGTAAAAAGTAGCATGAAATAGTAACGAACATCATATGAATAGTATTAACATCACAGCAATAGCAGAATTGTGAAAATTATAAAACAAGTAGCAAGAACAGCACCATTAATCAGGCCTAAATCTACTAACCACATCCTAGCTACCTAACCACCTAGAATCCACTACAAACATGCATCTCTAACTAGCCTAATTTGAACATAATTAGATAAATATGCAACTAACTACGAATGAAAGGAAAATGGCGTTCGGCGGAACCTGGTATGCGGATGAACTAAGGTAAGGCTCAGAGAGATGGCGGTGGTGAGATGGTGGTGCTGGGAGGGGCACGGCGGCGCTGTGATGGAGCAGGGTGGTAGGCGCGGCGGTTGGTTGCTGTTTGGTGGCAGGGGGATTCGGGTGGGAGTAATGGTGGAGAGGGGATTCAGGAGGAAGGAAGAAAGGGGGTAAGGGTGATGGTGGTGGGAGGTGCAGCGGTGATGGCGCGGTGGTGGTGGCTGGCTGCAGAGGTGAGGGGCAGTGGTGGAGTTGGGGAAAGAAAAGGGAGGAGAAGGGAAAGGAGAAGAAGAAGGAGGGGGGTGTGGTGGTCGTGGCTGGGTGGTCGGCGCTGGTGCGGTGGTCAGGGGTGGTTGGCGGCTGCGATGGGTGCAGAGGAAGGAGGGAGAGAGAACAGAGGGGGTTGGGGAAGGAGAGTGGGGCACGATGGGGGTAGGGTTTTGCGTCACTGGGGTTAGTGAATTTGAATCTACGCGAACGCGTGGGGCACGCGGTCGCGTGGCTAGGGTGGAATGGGGTTGACGCGATCGTGTGAGTGACGCGATCGCACGGAATGGGTGAAAGGATGAATGACACGGTCGCATGAGGCATGCGACCACGTCGCTGGAAATTGTGCTAAACGCACAATTCCAGTGTCGTTTCAGCGCAACTTTCTGTCTCCATTGGGGTGCCATAATATCCACACGTCGCTCACGCTTTCGCATGGGATGAGTTTTTGTGCAAGTGACACGTTCGCGTGATGGATGCGAACGCGTGAGCCGTTTTGTGCTAAATGCACAACAGCCGCACGATTCCAGCCCAGATTTCTGGGCGTTGGATTTTTACGCCGATTTTCAGATCATGCGGCCGCGTGAATGACGCAGACGCGTGGGAGGTGGTTTTTGCAACTGACGCGAACGCGTAAGCGATGTGGTCGCATCGCACGCCTTCCCTCTTTTTTTTTTTGATATACAATTATGCAGTCATGCAGTATGTAATGCTAATGCAAATGCTTACGAATAATATCCAGGTTCAATGAAAATAAAACAATATAAAAATAAACAAACGAAATAAAATTGAAACAGGAACGATCATACCATGGTGGGTTGTCTCCCACTTAGCACTTTTAGTTAAAGTCCTTAAGTTGGACATTAGATGAGCTTCCTGTTATGGTGGCTTGTGCTTAAATTCATCCAGAAATCTCCACCAATGTTTGGAATGCCAACAGCCTCCGGGGCCCCAAATTAGGCATGTGAAGCATTTGAGCAGCTTCAAACAGATTCTCAGGCTCCCGGGGTGACGAATGTCAGAATAGATTCCAGGATCCCAAACTTTGCTTTTAAATCCGCCTTTGTCTTGATCTATATGCTTCCATCCGGGCGGTTTAGAAATTGTATTCTCGCTAAGATGACCAAACGTCTTCCGTGACCCATTCAATTGAACTTGATACCAATTCGTGCACTTCGAATTGAAGCGTGGGACCTTATTGAACCTTGCGCACCAGCTCTGAGTACGAGCCATTTCCCTCTTACTCTTAAAGCCGCAGAGAGCTCTAAGCTGGCCATCTGTTTCAAGCAAACCATATTCTAGTGGAAAAGTAAAGATAAAGGTTAAGGATTGTACCCACTTGAAGCTTGTATTAGGTGGTAATGGCCTTGGGATAGGTGTTTCCAGTGGTTCTGTAAGTTCTACTCCCTTGTAATCTTCTGTGAATTCCTCCACTTCTTTGTAAAATTCTTCAGCTACAACTGCGTCCTGATCAAAGTCTTCTATGTCGTCCTCATCACTTAAGTCATACGTCGGAGGTTGAGAGAAATCTACCTCGACGTCATCTTCGTATTCACTTGGGTAAGGTTCTTCAGGCTCAAGGAATTCAGTTGTGGATGTGAGTTCGTGACTAGGAGATCTTGATTCAAGATCGTCACTGCCCGTGGAATCAACTTCTTGGTCTGTTCCGTCCAATTTTTCACAAGGCATATGCTGTGGAGGTTGTACACTGTCCTCCTTGGCATCAATTTCGGACTTCTCAGCGGAATCCTTTACGGTTCTTGATTCCCATGGAGGTTCAGCATCTCCTAAATCTTCAACCACTTCCTCCTCTACAACTATCATGGCTTCCTCTACTCGTTTCAGTACAAAGCCATGCTCCTCATTGTCCACCAAGGTCTCTAGTGTCTCCTTCATGCTACGCTCTTCTTTTGATTCTCCATATGCAACCATGGGAGTACTTTGAGTTCTCAGATGTCAGGAAGCTATTAAATTTACTACCTTAGTTACGGCAGTAGTGAGTTCCAGTACGCCCTTTTCTATCTTTGCTTGCCCTTGAAGAAGAACACAAAGTTTGTCATTCACTGGAAGTTGGGGTGGGTGTGAGGGTTCATTGGTTGGGGGAGAAGGTTCAAAACAAGAATATGGTGGTTCTTGGGAGTAATTGGATTGAGATTGTGGTGGATAAGGGTAATATGGTGGTGAATGGTGAAAAGGAACTTGTGAGTGTGGTGGTTCAAATCTACGTTGAGAGGATGGTCTATAAGCACAGGGTGGGAGTTGTTGGTGATTACAAGGGGGTCCACTATGTCTATTAGCTTGGTATGCATTGTAAAGTGGTCCTCATCTGTGATACTGTGGAGGGTGTTGTTGCCTAAAGGGTTGATCAAATCCTCTTGGCTCCACCCATCTTTGATTACTTAGACCTTGATGCATATTCCTGTTATAGCTTTCGTTCCTTTCAACAATATTAGAACCAAACTCAAAGCGAGAGGGGTAAAAATTCATAGTAGCTAATAAAAATAAAAAGGGAAAAGCAAAAACAAATAAACAAGCAAAAGAAAAATATTTACAATAACCAATAATAAGGCACACGTTTGTAGTTCCTCGGCAACGGCGCCATTTTGAAGAGAGAACTTTTGCGTGGCCTAGAAATTTGCAGAATAAATCCTCGTTGTAGGTATAGCTTCTAAACCAACAAAAGTCCTTTCTCACAAATGTTTTGGTTGTCACAAGTAACAAACCCCTTTAAAATTGATAACCGAAGTATTTAAACCTCGGGTCATCTTCTCAAGAAACTGCACGGAGGTATGTTCATATTATTGGTTATGAGTTTTGTAAATTGGGGTTTTGAAAGTAAGGGACAAGTAATTTAAATGACAAATAAGATAAATAAATGACTGTAAAATAAACTCTTGGCAAGGTATGAAAACTTGGAAGTCCTATCCTAGTTATCCTTATCAATGGTGATGAGAATTGAGTTTTAATCCCACTTAGTTAGCCTTCACTAAAGCAAAGGAAGGTCAAGTGGACCAATTAGTTTGATCTTCAGGTCCTAGTCAATTCCTAAGGAAGGACTGGAGTTATTGAAGTTCAATTCAATTAGCAAAGACAACAATTATCAATCACGTTGAGTTTGACAACTCAAGAGTTACCAATTACTTAACCAAAGCCAAAAGGGGAAAATCTAAATTATTAATATAAATAAAGGAAAAGAATCATAATTCTGAAATACCTCAAATTATATTAAATAGAAAATCAAATCTAAATATGAATGGTTCATAAGCTAATTTGGCAACAAAAGTAATTAAAGGAAAGCATTAAAGTATCTGAAAGTAAAAGAGAAATATAAAGTAAAAGGAATATTGAACCTGATAAGGAGTTGGAATACTAAATTGAAATAATAAGAAATCCTAATCCTAAAACCTAAGAGAGAGGAGAGAACCTCTCTCTCTAAAAACTACATCTAAACTATGAAAAGTGAATAATCGAATACGTCTCTATGAATGGATGCATTCCCCCACTATATAACCTCTAATATGTGCCTTCTGGACTTGGATCTGGGCCAAAAAGGGTCTCAGAAATCGCTGGGAGCATTTTCTATAATTTCTGGTGCGTGGCGTCTGTTACGCGTCCGCGTGGGTCACGCGGTCGCGTCATCTGGAGTTTTCCTTATCACGCGTTCGCTTCGGTCATGCGTCCGCGTCATCTGCGTTCTACTTAAGGCGTGCGTCCGCGTCAGTCACGCGTTCGCGTCGCCGCCTTTTCGCGCTGGGCATGCGGCCGCGTCGTCCATGCATTCGCATCGCTGCCAGTTTCTTCAAAAACTCTATTTTGTGCTTTCCTTCCATTTTTGTATATTTCCTTTCCATCCTTTAAGTCATTCCTGCCTTAGAAGATCTGAAACTACTCAACACATAAATTACGGCATCGAATGGTAATAAAGGGTAATTAAAATAATTATTTTTAAAGCATAGGAAACATGTTTTTCACATATATCACATAATAGGGAAGAGAAAGTAAAACCATGCAATTTTCATGAACAAGTGGGTGAAGGGCTGAATAAATCACTTAAATTAAGCACAACATATATCATAAAATATGGGTTTATCACTACTCCCAAACCACCAGCAAGGAAAGGAACAAAAAGAGCATTAGTGGCAGAGCCATCTTCAACTGCAGTTAAGCCCTCAACAAAACGAATTAAGAGGATTATAAAGGTCGATGAAAAAGAGAAAGCCTTCCCAGCAAAGAACACTGCGCGATTTCCCAACCGCTACTGTGAGCAGATGTTCCCCATCCTGCCAGCAAGGAATTACAACTACGAATACCTGCTTATCCTCCCGGCCTGTATTGCTGAATTTGTTGAGCCGCAAATCGAACAAAGACAGCCACGACAGGTTAATCTCTCATGGGTAGTCGAGTTCTACTCTAATTTCCACTTGCCAACCTTGTAATCTGTCTATATCCGTCATAAAAAAGTCTCCATAACTGAAGAGGCCATTCAGCGAGCTTTAGATCTTCCCCCTACTTCAGAAGGATTGGACGCATTCCAAGAAGCCTCACTCAAGCGCCAGACATACCAATTTGACTGGGACGCCGTTCTCAGAGTTATCGCACTACCTGGCAGCAGATGGATTTATGGATACCATCGTTCCCGACCTAAGGGAATATCGGCTTCCGCACTTACCTTGGAGGCTCGCGTATGGGCACAGATTATGTCCCATTACGTATTTTCAAGCACTTATGAGTCCTCCTTCACTGCAGACATGGCCGTTCTACTATGGTGCATCCTTACAGACCAGCCTCTAAACCTACCAAGACACATCCGAAATGCCATGGGACACGTACAAATTGTGGGCAACTTACCTTTTTCCGCCTTGGTCTCAGATCTTGTCTCAGCAGCCGGAGTCTCCTACAAAGCTGGGGACACCAAAGCCATGCTTCCACGGGATGATCAGTACGTCCCTAACGGGAAATATCTCAGGCCACCAACAGCCACTACCAGCCAGTCCGCTGAACAAGCTGCAGACATTCCCCCTTCTACACCACAAGCACCTTCAACAAGTCAGCTGCTCCATCAAATACTGGAGAGGTTGGATCGGCAAGACTAGAAAGCGAAGCTACGAGAGCGCCGCAACCAGCGCCGATTCAAATACCTCAAGGAGCTACTCACAGGCAACCACAGACCTGACAAAGACCCCGATACTCCGGACTCCACTTCTTTTACCAGCACAGGGAGCCATGACGGTCCCGACTATGGAGATACTGCTACCAGCCCACCTTTGTTCCTGACAGATGGCACCGAGGACGGTGCAAAGCCTTAAGTGTGGGGAGGTCGGTCAATACCTGACTTCCGGAGGTAATTTCTCTTCCTTAACACCAATAAAATAGGATATTTAGTTAGTTTTTCTTTTGTAGAATAGGATAAATTGCATAGTAATAGGTTAGTTGCATGCATGTTCTACTTGATTGAAAAGATAATAAGTTTCTTCTAAGACCCTATTTTTTTTAGAACAAAATTTCACTAATTTTAATCAAAACTTTTATGTTAAATTTGCTTGAAGTTGTATTTGAAACATAGTTTAAAAAGCTAAGAACACACAACCCGTAAGATTTGAGCTTAGTTACATGGTTACATTATTTAACCATAAATATTTTATTCTTGTGTGTTTACTTCTCTTTGATTGTAATCCATATTTTGTTTCATCCTATATGTCCAATGTTTAATATATTTATATGCCTGCATATGATTGAGGCCATTATTTGTTTAGCTCACTTATCCCAATTAAGCCTACCCCTTAAGTTACCTTTGTTAGCCACTTTGAGCCTTTAAATCCCATTTGTTCTGTATTTTACCACATCACTAGCCTTAAGCGGAAAAACAATTATATATCCCAATTGAATCTTTGGTTAGCTTAAGATAGAATTGTGTGTTAATTGAGTATGGGAAGATTGTGGGAACAAAAGATAATAAGGGAATGTGTCATGATAATATAATGGGAATTTGGGTACCTACTCATGTGAAAAAAAAATTAAAAATCCATGTGCATTGATAAGCTATGTTTATTTTCATGTTCAAAAATTTAAAAAAATATTAAAAATATTCAATAAATAAATAAGGGGACAAAATTACCCCAATGCTAAGTTAAAATTCAAAGATCAATGCAGATATGATAAAACTAAAATAAAGTTGATACATGAGTATGGAATGTGAAAGGGAAATTTTTGGTAGCTAGGTATGAAATTTAAAGTTATATAGAATATATATATGTGTTAGGTGAAAGCTTAGGTTAATTAAAGATTCAATCTATAAGCGTACTTAGCCATATATGTACCCTTACCCATAGCTTAGCCCCATTACAACCTTGAAAAGACCTCATGATGTTTGTATTGGTACATTAAATGTTGTTGATTGGTTAGGTGTAGAATAAATTTTAGAAAGCATGATTAGAGAGGAGTAGAGTGAGTACCCTATACACTTGAGAGACTAGAGTGTACATACATCATCAGTGAGGGTTCAATGCTTAAATTCTATGTTCCCTGCTTTCATGAGCTACCTTCTTGCATTTTTATCTGTTCTTACTGTATAAGAATTGAATTAGTGGAATTTGATTTGTGATTGCCTTGAAGAGCTTATTTACTTTTAACCAAGTGGACAAGAATCATATAGTTACATTCACATGTATAGGTTGCATTGCATGGCATGAGTTTTACATGTTCCTACTCATTTATCTTATCTCCTTCGACTAAGCATGAGGACATGCTAATGTTTAAGTGTGGGGAGGTTGATAAACCATTATTTTATGGTTTATATTGTGTTTAATTGTGTGGTTTTATCAAATCTTTACCCACTTATTCATATGATTAACATGTATTTACAACTCCTTCCCAAAATTACTCCATGGTTGAAAACTTGCTTCCTAGAGACTTTTAATTATGTATTTTAATTCTCCTTTATTCCATTCGATGTCGTGATCCCTGTGTTAAGTGTTTCAGGCTTTATAGGGCATGAATGACTTGGAAATTGGAGAGGAGGCTTGCAAAAATGGAAGGAACACAAGAAATTAAGGGGATGACCAGCAAGAAGCGACGCAGACGCATGGCTCACGCGACCGCGCGAAATGGAGAAATCGTAGTGACGCGTGATGACAAGTCATCTTAGCCTAGTTTCACTAGCCTTTTTCTTTTGTTTTCAATTGAATTATGCACTTTCTTGAGCCATAAGCAAGCCAATTGGGTAGATTTTCATGCTTCCTTGATTTAATCAACCATGTATGAATTCATGATCGTGAGATCTGAATTCCAATTTTACATCCTCTGTTTACTGCTTTCAAGCTCATTTACATTCCTGTTTTAAGATTCGGTTCAATTCCAGTCATCCTTTACTTCTCTGCTTGTTGCAATTTTACTTTCCCTTATTTAATTTCTGCAAATCCAATTCCCAATTCCCTTTACAATTCAAGCCATTTACATTTCTTGCACTTTAAGATTCTACAATTTACATTTCTTGCGTTCTAAGTTTTTGCCATTTAATTTCTTGTTCTTTAAGATTCAGCACTTTAAATTTCAGTTCTCTTTAATTTCATGCAATTTACCCATTCCCTTTACTTCCCATGCAGTTTAATTTCTGCAAATCATAATTCACTCAACCAAATCTTGATTCGCTTGACTAAATCAACCACTAAACTAAAATTGCTCAATCCTTCAATCCCTGTGGGATCGACCTCACTCCCGTGAGTTATTATTACTTGATGCGACCCGGTGCACTTGCCGGTTAGATTTGGGTGTTTTGGAGAAATTCGTTTTTCCATAAAAATATCCCATCAAGTTTTTGGCACCGTTGCCGGGGATTGATTAGATTGACAATGATTAAGTGAGGTGGTGATCTAGATCAAGCACTTTTTCTTTATTTTTCTTTAATTTTCAATTAACCTACTAACTGTTTGAATTTTTGCTTAAGCTAACTAAAACTTCATTCTAGCAGTAGATTGAAGTGTCACTGGTTTGTGTGTTTCTTATTTTCTGCTTGTATGTCAGGTACAAGAAGAACCACACCCACCTTTCATGAACAAGACGAAAGAACTCTCAGGAGGTTAAAAAGAGCTGAAAGAGGGAAAAATATTTTTGGAGAAGAGGAATCAGAAGAAGAATTCCAAGATATGGAGGAACATTCAACCAATCCACCTGGTGGAGCAGACAACAACAACAACAACCCACCCCAGAGGAGAGTTTTGGCCTCCTACACCTTTGCAAATACTAGACATTGTGGAAGCAGCATTCTCACCCCCAATGTCAATGCAAATAACTTTGAATTGAAGCCACAACTTATTACATTGGTCCAAAATAACTGCTCGTTTGGGGGAGGACCATTGGAGGATCCAAATCAACATCTATCTACCTTCTTAAGGATTTGTGACACTGTCAAGTCCAATGGCGTGAATCTTGAGACCTACAAGCTTCTGCTGTTCCCGTTCTCATTAAGGGACAAGGCTGCACAATGGCTTGAAACTTTTCCTCAAGGAAGCATCACTAGCTTGGATGATTTGGTGACTAAATTTCTAGCCAAATTCTATCCACCTCAAAGAGTCATCAGGCTGAAAACTGAGGTACAAATATTCACACAATTGGATGCTGAAAATCTGTATGAAGCATGGGAGAGATACAAGGCTCTGCTGAGGAAATGTCCACCAGAAATGTTCACTGAGTGGGACAAGCTACAGAACTTCTATGAAGGACTCACTCTAAAGGCTCAAGAATCACTTGACCACTCAGCTGGAGGATCATTGCAAATGATGAAAACAGCAGAAGAAGCTCAAAATCTTATTGACATGGTGGCCAACAATCAATATTTCTTTGCTCACCAAAGAAATCGCCAACCATCACAAAGGAGAGGAGTAATGGATCTAGAAGGAGTGGACTCAATCTTGGCTCAAAACAAGATGATGCAGCAGCAAATTCAACAACAATTTGAACAAATGGCCAAGAGGATTGATAGCCTCCAAGTTACAGCAGTTAACACAAGCCAACCATCACCCACATGGGGGCAAAATGAAGAAGCTCAAGAAGAACAACAACAAGAGCAA
>NC_029794.2:92565692-92574799 GCF_000816755.2 Arachis ipaensis
CAATGGCAAGCAAGGAAGCCTCAAAGCAAACTCAAGCAAAGGGGGAACAACCAAAAATTCCAAAAAAAGGGAATGAAGTAGTTGAAGAGCCAACCAAGAATCAAAAGCAACAAGCAGAGAAAACCTTTGTACCTCCACTGCCATATCCCCAGAGGTTCAACAAAGAAACTAAGGACCAACATTTTCATAAGTTCCTTGAGACTTTCAAAAAGCTGGAAATCAATGTTCCTTTTGCTGAAGCACTTGAGCAAATGCCTCTGTATGCCAAGTTTTTGAAGGAGCTTATCAATAAGAAAAGAAGTTGGCTTGAGAAGGAAACCGTGTTACTCACCGAGGGATGCAGTGCTTTGATTCAAAGGGGCATTCCACCAAAACTCAAGGATCCAGGAAGCTTTGTAGTCTCATGCACCATTGGCAGAATAATTCTCAACAAAGCTCTCTGTGACCTTGGTTCCAGCATCAACTTAATGCCTCTCTCAATGATGAGAAAGCTTGCTATAGAAGAGCTTAAACCCACCAGGATGTCATTGGTCATGGCTGACAGATCAATCAAAACACCCACTGGAATTGTGGAGAACTTGTTGGTGAAGGTTGGGGAGTTTATTTTCCCAGCAGATTTTGTGATTTTGGATACTGAAGAGGAAGGAAACAATTCAATCATTTTGGGAAGGCCATTTCTAGCCACAGCAAGAGCCACTATTGATGTGGAAAAAGGAGAAATGATCTTCAGGGTCCACAATCAACAAATGGTCATAAACGTCTTCAAGTCAATGCAACACATTCCTGAGCAAGAGGATTATGTGAGAGTGGACATGATAGAGAGTTTGGTGGAAGAAATGCTGGAAGAAAGTCCTCAAGAGCAAGAAGGAAATCAAGGGGCAACAGAGGAACAAGTAGCTGAGACTTCTATTAAGCAAAATGAAAAACAAGACAAGAAGGAAGAAGTACGAAAACAAGAACTGAAACCATTACCCACCCATCTCAAATATGCATTCCTTGGCACATCAGAGAGCTTCCCAGTAATCATTAATTCATCCCTGACAAAGAAGGAAGAAGAAGAACTTCTTGATGTACTCAAAGCTCACAAAGATGCTTTAGGATGGACCATTGATGACCTGAAGGGAATCAGCCCTGCAGTGTGTATGCATAGGATCCTCTTGGAAGATAATTCCAAACCAGTGGTTCAACCACAAAGAAGGCTAAATCCCACAATGAAGGAAGTTGTCCAGAAGGAAGTAATGAAGTTGTGGAATGCAGGGATAATCTTCCCAATATCTGACAGCCCATGGGTAAGCCCGGTTCAAGTCGTACCAAAGAAAGGAGGAATGACGGTCATCACTAATGAGAAGAATGAGTTGATCCCTACTAGAACAGTGACTGGGTGGAGGATGTGCATAGACTATAGAAGATTGAATGATGCCACCATAACAAGAAGGAATGAGATGCCTCAAAATTTCATCTTGGAACTGGAATTATTTGATCTATGGGGAATTGATTTCATGGGGCCCTTTCCCCCTTCCTATTCTTTCAGATATATCTTAGTCGCAGTGGAGTATGTCTCAAAGTGGGTGGAAGCCATAGCTACGACCACCTGTGATGCACAGATTGTCCTCCAATTCCTTAAAAAGCACATTTTTACAAGATATGGAGTGCCCAAGAGTCTTGTCAGTGATGGTGGTAGTCACTTTTGCAACAAACAGATGGAGAAGCTCCTCCACAAATATGGAGTAATCCATAAAGTGGCTACACCTTACCACCGTCAGACTAATGGCCAGGCTGAACTAGCAAATAGGGAATTAAAAAAGATCCTAGAGAAAACAGTGGGAAGCACAAGAAAAGATTGGGCTAGGAAGCTAGAAGATACATTATGGGCATATAGGACAGCTTTCAAAACTCCTATTGGCAAGTCACCCTTTCAGCTATTGTATGGCAAATCCTGCCACCTCCCTGTAGAGCTTGAACACAGAGCTTTTTGGTCCACTAAACTCCTCAACCTTGATTCCCAAGCTGCAGGAGAAAAAAGGTTGTTGCAACTGAATGAGTTAGATGAATTCAGGATAGAAGCTTATGAGAGTGCTAAGATATACAAGGAAAGAGCTAAGAGGTGGCATGACAAAAAAATCACAAAGAAGGAATTCAAGCCAGGACAGCAAGTGCTCCTGTATAATCCTTAGTTAGAAAGAAAAAAAAAGAAAGAAAAAAAGGGGAGAAAAAGAAATAGCCAAAGAGTGGCAGAACAAAAGAAAACAAAAAGAAACAAAGCTGGACACCAATAGCTTGAACCTTAGAATATATGCCTGTGATGTCTTTGTATTAGGATCTGCTTGGACTACTAAGTTCTTTGGAGTGCATCAACACTCGGTGACTTGGGTTAACTAACCCGGGATCATCAGCTGAAAGTCCACTATCAAGAGCAACCTAACTACAAGGCATTTAGTAGCCCAAAGAGGTGCTGGGCATCAATGTTCTAAGAAGGAATGTGAGCCAAGTGTCTATAGTGAATAATGTGTCAAGTATAAAGAAAAGGAAATGAACTTGCTACACATGACACTCAAATAAAGCTTACGAACAAGATAATAGCCAAGGGTAAAGGAATAATGAGAGGTCATAGCAGTATCTTACTTGAAGCTTGAAGGAGGCTTTCTAGGCTTAAGAGTCAATAAGAGGTGAGTGTGTACATATCCACATAAAACCCCATGAACTACCAATAACACTCTACTAGCATGAACATCCTCTTCCATTTGATTCTTTCTTCTCAATAAATCATTTCTTGCTTGGGGACAAGCAAGCTTTAAGTTTGGTGTTGTGATGACAAGTCATCTTAGCCTAGTTTCACTAGCCCTTTTCTTTAGTTTTCAATTGAATTATGAACTTTCTTGAGCCAAAAGCAAGCCAATTGGGTAGATTTTCATGTTTCCTTTGATCCCGCTCATGTGCCTGACGCAAACGCGTGAATTGGAAGTTGCACGAGTGACGCGAATGCGTGGACGACGCGCACGCGTGGCACAGAAAACGCTGAGTGACGCGAACGCGTGAACGACGCGGTCGTGTGACGTGCGCGATCTGCAGAACTTACAGCAAACGCTGGCATGGATTCTGCACTGCGTTTTAACCCAACTTTTGGCCCAAAAATGCAGATTAGAGCCAGGGAACATGCAGAGACGAAACAACTTTCATTCCGGATAATTTTTAGTTTTTAGATCTAACTTTACTCCTCCTCTAGGTTTTTTCTCTCTACACATTCATAGTTCTTAGGATTTTGTTTTTATTGCTTTTTGGATTGGAATATTGAGAAGAGTTATTACCTCCGCCAAGACTTCATCATTCTAGTTTGTTTTCCTTACTTGTCACTTACTCTTTCATATCCTTAATTTGTTCAGAATTACTATTGGATTATTTTTAGAATTTAATAATACAAGAACTATTTTTATTTTTAATTGGTCTTTTTGATTATTATTTATCATGTCTTCCTTTATTTCCCTTTCTTATTTTGTGAAGTTTACATTCATAATGAGCGAGTAATTCTCTAACTTGATTGAGAGTTGATTGAAAGGAGAACCTTGAGTTGGAATGCTCAAGAGTAAAATTGTAATTGAGTTTATTGTTGGATGGCTCTCTAGTCACTGACACTATTCCTTCCCAAGGGAGAGGATTAAAACTTGTGAATAGAAGTAGACTTCCAACTTGCTTGACTCTCCTCTACCTAGTAAAGGATAACTAAGCAGAACAACCTTCAATTATCAATTAATCTTGGGAGAACTCCAACAAGGATAGAACTTCCGATCAATCTACTCCCGGCCAAGATTTTTATTTAAATTACATAAATTCTCTGATTTAATTTCCTGTTTATCAAACTCAAAACCATTTTGGAAAACATCTGATTAATAAAATAGCACATCTTTCTTTAACTCGTTGGGAGACGACCTGGGATTCATACTCCCAGTATTTTAATTCTAATTTTGTGACAACCCTTCTAAATTGATAAGCGGATTTTTGTTGGTTAAGAACTGTACTTGCAACGTATCTCTTGTATTAATTTCTTAATCTGCCAATTTTCGCCGCGTCAATAATATTATTATCGAGTTCGATATCCGCCGATATAAGTAAATATCGGTACTCTTCGGTGAACTTAACTTTGCTAATGCTTCACCGTATATCTTTTATCGTTATGTTGCTAATGTCATCTATATTAGTAACTTATATATATTATTACTTGTGTTTTAATATATCCAGTTTTCATAATTATCCGTTTAACATATTTATAATTTGAACCGCTGACTCAGTGCCTCCATAACGCGAAACCCACACCCCCCATGTGTCTAAGCATTCAAGCAATACTATACCTCATGAATAATCATCATCATCATCAGCGTTCATTTTGGATAAAAGAAAGAGAAAAGGACGATGGGTGAGAGAGAGATTTCCATGGAACCTCCGAGTTTCCGACTTCGATTTCTTGCGATCCGTAACTCCAATAAAAAATCCAATTCGGTAAAAGTGTTCGTATCTTTCTCCTCTACACGTTGGCATCACTTTTGTTTGGTAAAATTTGATGGTAACGTAACTTCTCATCTCCTTGAGTTCGGCCAATTGGAGTTCTAAGAGGCACAAACGATTTCTGACATTTTCTTCTTCATCAGCTTAGTCAGAAAGCTTCTCTGGAGCTTCCGTTGTTTTGATTTCGTACGGAGGTAGGGTTTGGTAATTTTATAATAATTAAATATGAATTTGATAAGTGATGAATATTGATTTGATTGATTATTAGTTGAGTTTGATTAAATTTATGTTGAAATTTTTTTGAATTATTGTTGTTGTTTGTGAATTATGGTTCGGCCATAAAGAACAGCCCAATTGGGATTATTTTGATGATTTTAGGACTATTGTGAATGAGAATTTGATTAAAATTAATGAGGTTTAATGGCCGAGAAATTAAATGAAAAGTGACGAAAAATTGGTAACAGTAAAGCTTAAAAACAAACTTAAAACTCAAGCTGATAACTTGAAAAATTTTGGAAATAGGGTTCAGTCCTTTGGTAAAGTTATAATCAAGAAAATAAAATTTATATTTGAGATTTAAATATTAATTTAATAAAAATTGAAGTTAGTTCTGTAATTATATACGTTTTGGGGTATTTTGGATAATAATTAAGAAGTTCAGGAGTAAAATGGGCATAATTTATAAAAGCTTAAGTTATAAGTTTTGAGTAATAAAAAAAATTATTACTATTGTTATTAATTTATTAAGACTATTATCAAAATATTTTTGAAATATATTGTACATTAGTAATTTGTACTATAACAGAATAGAAGAGTTAAACAGGAACCTACTTAAAAGCTGTAGAAAGACGAACCTAAGTTAAGAATCTTATAATTTACTCTTCATAAAACATCTAGGGAGAGATGAAGGAAGAGTGTAAAGATGATTTCTAGTATTAAAACAAGAAAAATAAAAGAATAAGAAAAGAAAAGATTAAAAGAATCTAAGGAACATTTGCCACAGGAGAGCAGAGAGCAGGAATAAAAGAAACGAAAGAAAGAATGAAACGAAAAGGAGATAAGTAGAAGTATTGTTTGGCATTGAGAATAAGTTGAGATGATTGTGTACCTGCTAAAAACGAGTAGAGATATGGTGGTGAGTCCACCGAGATTTGCTTTCAGAGATACATCGGCCAATTCAGGAGATGGTCGCACCTATAAGACAGAGGTTGCTTACAGAGGTTATCGATACATACATTGGCCAAAGAGAGTCTCACCTGTAAGACTGAGGTTGCTTACAGAGGTTATGTTTGCATACATCGGCTCAAGAAAGTCACACCTGTAAGACAAAAGTTGCTTACAGAGGTTATGGTATTGGAAACCAAACTCAGACAAAGGTTGCCGAGTTACGTCGAGAGTGGGTCGAAACCGATAGATGAACTCATTACCTGCACTAGGGATAGACATGCATCATACTTGTTTGCGCATATTTGTTTGTGAGTATTTTCTGTAATTGTGGGTGTGCTAAATGATTGTTTGAATTCTGTGTTCTATAATTGTTGAATTGGATTATACTTTGTTGACTATTATTGCTGACCAAGTATATATAAAATGAATATAACTATGCACCTCGACCCTAGTAAGAACTCCCCAATTCTTACCCCATATTTTCACCCCTTTTAGCTAAAGGTGCAAAGGTTTAGTGCAGAACTACAGAAGCATAGAAGATTATGTTCACGAGTTGAGTTGTTAGAAATTATTTTTCCCTCATCGTTTATTGTTTTTAGTTTTTAGAGGGGTAAGATTTGTTTTTGAGAATCTTGAAATAAGTCTATGTATTTAATAATATGTGAATATATATATATATATATCTTTGTGGTTAAGTGGTTTAAAATAAAGAATCTTCGTTTTTCTTAGTTAAAAGTTTCGGTTTGTATTCTCAAAGGTTCAGTATTTTATAAATATAATATGAAATTAAAGGAGTAGAGGTAGGTGATGCCAGACTTTTAGTACGATCATGAGGTACTAAAAGTTAGATTGTTACACCAATCAATTTACATCATCGTAAAGTTAATTGATTGGAACTTTGTGAATTTAATTAAAAAATTTTAATAATTACTATTATCATATGGTGATTAATTTGTTAGGACAATTCACCTTAGTGCATCAATAAAAAATAAAATAGTAACGATAAATGATCTTAAAAAGTATATCTAAACTAAGTATAGTTTAATTGCTTCTAATTTGTTGTTTCAAAAATTTCTTTATTTTCATTATCAATTTATATGCTGCTTTTTTGAGAGATGATTCGAGCCCTAAAACTTTAAGTTTGTACATTTTAAAAAGTTTAAAGAACTTTCGTCCATTTTAAATTTGATTGTGAAAATTTAGCGTTTGGATGTACTATAATGATAACAAACCAATTAATTAATATTTTATTTTAAATACTAATTTTCTATACATCATGAAATATAAACGAAGCTTGACAAGGTAATAATATAACACAGAATAAAGGCTTGTAGGGTAGAAGTGACAATGAAACTTGGTGAATTAATGGCAAAGTAGAGGAAGTGCCGAAGACACTACTAGATGAGGGAGAAGGCTGGAGGCGACGTGATAAACTACTATTTTATGGTTTATCTTGTGCTCAATTGAGTGGTTTTATCAAGTCTTTGCACACTTATTCACACAATTTGTATGATTTTATAATTCCTTCCTAGTTTTGTTCTATAATTGAAAACTTGCTTCCTAAACTTTTAAATTGTGTATTTTAATTCCCCTTTATACCATTCGATGCTGTGATCTGTGTGTTAAGTGTTTTCAGGCTTTATGGGGGCAGGAATGGCTTAGAGGATGGAAAGGAAGCTTGCAAAAATGGAAGGAGCACAAGAAATAAAGGAGACAACCAGAGAGGAGCGACGCGCACACATGGCTCACACGTGCACGTGAATCGGAGTCTGCACGGCGACACGTACGCGTGACATGCGCCACGTGCAGATTTTGCAAAAAACACTGGGGGCAATTTCTAGGCTCCTTTTGGTCCAGTTCCAAGCCCGAAAAACATAGAATAGAAGCTGCAGAATGGGGGAAACACAAGAGACAACTCACACAACATTCGTACAAATAATTTTAGGTTTTAGATGTAGTTTTCTAGAGAGAGTGGCTCTCTCCTCTCTCTATGTTTTAGGAATTTAGGTTCAGCTTTTCTTAATTTCATATTTCTACTTTACTTTTATTTAGTTTTTCTCTACTCTTATTTGTTCTAGTCCTTTAGTTTACCTATCTTCTCTTGTTGATTTAGTTATTCTCCAATTTAGTTTATGAATTCTTATATTAGATTTGATTTTCTATTTAATGCAATTTGAGGTATTTCAGATTTATGATTGCTTTCTTCAATTTATGTTATTGATGCTTACAATTGGTTGTTTGGATTTTATTGTCTTTTATTGCTTTTCTATGTTTTTATGTTATGCCTTCCAAGTGTTTGACAAAATGCTTGGGAGGGTTTTAAGTTAGATTTTTATGATTCTTAGCTCTGGTTGAGTAATTGGAGACTTTTGAGTTATCAAACTCCTTTGTTGATTGATAATTGAAAGTTGCTGGTTGATTTGGATCCCTCTAAAGCTAATCTTTCCTTAGGAGTTGACTAGGACTTGAGGAATCAAATTGATTTGTCCACTTGACTTTCCTTCAGGGTTAGAGGTTAACTAAGTGGGAGCAATGAACAATTCTCATCACAATTGATAATGATAACTAGGATAGGATGTCTAGTTCTCACATGTTGCCAAGAGCTTTTCTAGTTATTAATTTACTTTCTTGCCATTTTATTTCCTTGTTCCTTATTTCAAAAACCCAAAAAGATACTATCTCATAACCAATAGTAACATACATCCCTGCAATTCCTTGAGAGACGACCCGGGGTTTAAATACTTCGGTTTATTTTTATTGGTTTTGCTTAAGTGACAAACAAATTTTTGTATGAAAGGATCCTTTGTTGGTTTAGAAACTATACTAGTAACGAGAATTTATTGTGAATTCTTTACTAGCAAAGATCCGTTCATCAAAATGGCGCTGACGAACCGGAAGATTGATGGTTTAGAATTCACAATAAATTCTCGTTGCAAGTATAGTTTCTAAACCAAGCAATAATCCCTTCATACAAAAACTTGTTTGTCACTTAAGCAAACCCAATAAATTGATAACCAAAGTATTGAAACCTCGGGTCGTCTTCTCAAGGAATTGTAGGGAGGTATGATTTATTATTGGTTATGGAAAAAGGTATATTTTTGGGTTTTTGAAATAGGAAACAAGGAGAATAAATTACCAATAAAGTAAATTAATTTCTAGAAAAACTCTTGGCAATGTATGAGAACTGGAAATCCCATCCTAGTTATCCTTATCAGGTGTGATGAGAATTGTTTATTGCTCCCACTTAGTTAACCCTTACTAAATAAAGGAAAGTCAAGTGGACTAATTAATTTGATTCCTCAAATCCTAGTCAACTCCTATGGAAAGACTAGCTTTAGAGGGATCCAAATCAACTAGCAAGAATTCTAATTTTCAATCAACAGCTGAGTTTGACAACTCAAGTGTCACCAATTACTCAACCAAAGGCAAAAGGTAAAAAAATC
>NC_029794.2:92575072-92598414 GCF_000816755.2 Arachis ipaensis
TTAACCCTTACTAAATAAAGGAAAGTCAAGTGGACTAATTAATTTGATTCCTCAAATCCTAGTCAACTCCTATGGAAAGACTAGCTTTAGAGGGATCCAAATCAACTAGCAAGAATTCTAATTTTCAATCAACAGCTGAGTTTGACAACTCAAGTGTCACCAATTACTCAACCAAAGCCAAAAGAGAAAAAATCCAAATTATTTATATAATAAATAAAAGAAAGTAACCATAAATCTAAAATACCTCAAACTGCATTTAAACATAAATTCAAGTCTAACATGGGAAGGTTCATAAGCCAATTTGGCAACATAAGTAATTAACAAGTAAAAGCATTAGAGTAAATAAAAGTAGAAGAGAAACATAAATTAAAGGAACATTGAACCTGGAATGAAGAAGCAAATCCTAAAATTAAGAGAAATCCTAAATCCTAAATCCTAAGAGACAGGAGAGAACCTCTCTCTCTTTAAAACTACATCTAAAACCTAAAATTATAAATATGAATGTTGTGTATGTTATATTATGTTGTATCAATGAATGGATTAATTCTCCCACTTTATAGCCTCTAATCTATGTTTTTTAGGCCAAAAACTGGGTTAAAAACAGGCTAGAAATCGCCCCCAGCGATTTCTGGTACGTACAGGTCCCTGCAAAGTCACGCGGAAGCGTCGTCCACGCCACGTATTCACACGGATTGAGTTTTTGCCAGGTCACGCATGCGCGTGATCCACGCGTGCGCGTCACCTATCTTTGGTTCAGCTATGGCAAATTATATATCGTTGTGAAGTCCCGGATGTTAGCTTTCCAACGCAACTGGAAACTCTTTATTTGGATCTCTGTAGCTCAGGTTATGGTCGAGTTAGTACCAGGAGGTCAAGCGGGACAGCTTTAGCAGTTCCTTCAGTTTCTTGTATTCCTTCCACTTTTGCATGCTTCCTTTCCATCCTCTAAGCCATTCCTGCCCTATAAACCTTGAAAACACTTAACACACATATCAAGACATCGAATGGTAATAAGAGAGGATTTAAACATAGCAAATTTAAGGCCAAAGAAGCATGTTTTCAATCATAGCACAAAATCAGGAAGGAAAACGTAAAACCATACAATTAGTATGAATAAGTGTGCAAAGATTGATAAAAACCACTCAATTGAGCACAAGATAAACCATAAAATAGTGGTTTATCAACCTCCCCACACTTAAACATTAGCATGTCCTCATGCTAAGCTCAAGAGAAGCTATAAAGGAGTGAAGAGGAATGGTAGAACGTATGAAATGTAACCTATCTATATGAATGCAACTAAATGCAAAAATACTTCTACCTACTTGGTTAAAAGTAAACAAATCTTTTAAAAATAAATATGAACTGGATTTCACTAATTCAAATCACAAAATAAAGTACAAGTAAACTTGCAGAAGAAAATAGCTCATGAAAGCCGGGAACAAAGAATCGAGTATCGAACCCTCACCGGAAGTGTATACACTCTAATTGCTCAAGTGTTTAAGGTTCGATCTCTCAATTCTCTACTAATCTTGCTTTCTAAGGCTTGCTTTTCTTCTACCAATCAACAAAAATTTAATGCACAGATACACATATCAAGAGGTCTTTTAAGGGTTGTAATGAGGTTAGGGTCAAGGTAGGATTGTATTTGGCCAAGTGGACTAAAATCTGAATCCTTAATTAACTTAAACTTTTCACCTAACTTAGACAATCCATGTAATCATAATACAACATCTAACTATCCATTAACCATGTTTTCCACATATTCATGCATTCTAATTTTAAGTACAGTACATATGCATTGCTTTCACCACTTACTTTGGGGCATTTTGTCCCCTTTTTATTTATTTGCTCTTTTTCTTTTCTTTTTCTCCTTTATTTTTCTTTTCCTTTTATTATTTTTTTATTTTTATATATAGCTATATTATTATTTTTTTCTTTTGTTTTTCTCAATGCATATGATTAAATTATTGAATGCATGAACATGTCCTAAACATTTCTTTCACATTTTCAAAAAATTCTAATATTCTCAATTCTCAAACCAAATGTTTCCAAACCCAATTTTCCCACACTTAAATCATAAGCACTCTCACTAGTCTAAGCTAACCAAGGATTCAAATTAATGACATTATTGTTTTCCGCTTAGAGTTAATGATGTGCTAAAGTAAAGAACAAAGGAGTATAATAGGCTCAACATTGGTTTGCAAAGGATAATGAAAGGTAAGGCCATATGGGTATGTAAGCTCAGTGAAACAAAGGCCTCAATCATATAAGTGCATGCATACATCAAACAATGGAAATATAGAATTAAGCAAGACAAAGATCACAATTTTAGAGAGAACAACACACACCAAAAATAAAATATTGGTTGATAGAATGCAACCAATTCAAATAGGCTCAAAATCTCACAGGTTTTGTGTGTTCGAGCTCTAAACCATGTTCCAGTATAATATTTCTTCAAACAAGTTCAATAAAAATTTTAATTCAAATTAATGAAATGCTATAAAAAGTTTCTTGAAAAAGAAATTCGTTACTTCAACCAAGCAGTGGTCGAATATGCACAAAATCAAACAAATATGCAATCAAACATGAAAATGAAACAATGAACAAACAAAGAAAATAAAATATTAGTGTTGAGAAGAAAATAACTAACCCATGGAGATCGGTATCGACCTCCCCACACTTAAATATTACACCGTCCTCGGTGCATGCAAGGAAGTACAAGTGGATGGGCTGCTACAACTGATGCTTTTCTCCAAAGATTGTGTAGATGGACTTGTCTATTGTCCCATTGAGAAGTTTTCTGTTTCCCTTCCTCGGTGGCCATCCTAAAAGAAGAGGAAAAAGAAGAAAAGTAACCCAAAAACAAAGATAGAAAACAATTTAAAATATAGTCGGGTTAATGCCAAATAGGGAAAGTCTCAGTTACATGGTAGCTACAACATGCAAGTGAGAAAACAGTAGAAGCGAATGGCATATCAATAGTGTAAAAATTGCAACAATGGGGGAGAGAGTGTGGGTAATGCCAAATAGTGTAAGTTCATGTCAATGATAGAGAATATAAGTATCATAAAGGAGTAGTATTGACTTATGAAGAATAATACCCAGTCAGAGTAAAACAAGTCATGAAGCACCAGGATAATTCAAGAAAAGATGCAACAGTTGAATAAGAAAATTTAACACCAATGGAAAAATAATAAATTTAGAAAAGAAAATAAAAATATGCACAAAATTAAAATGCAATGGATGAAAGTATGCAAATAAATTAAGTAAAATAGAATGAAAGAAAAGAAGGATGAGAAGTTAAAGAGATGAAGAAAAAGAAAGTAAGAAAGGGGAGAGAAAGAAGTAGAAATGAGAGAAGTAAGGATTTAGAAACAGGGCGCGACGCGTACGCGTACATCACGCGTACGTGGGAAAACTGCATTAACCATGTGACACATAAGCGTCGCCCACGCGTACGCGTGGGTGGTCTTGGAAGCAAAAGGATGCGCATGCGTCAAGGACCTGTACGCGTGGGTGATTTTGTGCCTTGGGCACAGTGCCCACACCAGGCCAACACAAATTTCGGCCTGACACCATTTTACGCCGATTTGTAGGGCGACGCGTACGCGTGGAAGGCTAATTTTGCAATTGATGCAGACACGTCAGGGACGCATTCGCGTGGGCTTGTTTGTGCCTGAGGCACGCCTCCAGCCACGCTCCCACGCAACTTTCTGGAAGGTTTAGCGTCGCATGTGACGCGTGCGCGTGGTTCACGCGCACGCGTGGGACACATTTTTTTTATATATATGCAGTATGCAAAATGCAAAATACAGATGCTAATGCAGATATTATAAATGAACACTGAGAAAAATAGAATAAAATAAAATTAAGAATAAAATGAAATAAAATAAAACTAAGATTGAAAAAGAACGATTATACCATGGTGGGTTGTCTCCCACCTAGCACTTTTAGTTAAAGTCCTTAAGTTGGACATTTGATGAGCTCCCTGTTATGGTGGCTTGTGCTTGAACTCATCCAGGAATCTCCACCAATGTTTGTACTTCCAATAGCCTCTGGGATCCCAAACTAGTTGCATAAAGCCTTCAAGCAAGTTAAAGCAAGTGACAAGGCCCCAAGAGTGTTAATTGCCAGAATGAATTCCGGGGTCCCAAACCTTGCTTTTGCACCCGTCTTCTTATTGATCATCATTTTTCCACTTGGGTGGTGAACAGTCGAAATTCTTACCAAGACATCCAAACAATTTCCTAGACCCATTCAATTGAGAATTATACCAACCCTTATACTTCAATTTGGAACATGCAACTATATTGAACCTTGCATGACAATTCTTACCACTAACCTTCTCCCTCTTACTCTTATAGCCACAAAGAGCTCTAAGTTGCCCATCCGTCTCAAGCAAAGCATATTCAAGTGAGCTAATTAAGCTTAGAGATGAGAGATTTACCCACTTGAATGAAGGGATGGATGGTGATGGCTTTGGGGGAGAGGTCTCCAACAACCTTGGCAAGGTGATTTCTAGCTCCATTCTCTTGAGCTATTCCTTGACAACCTCCACCTCCTTGCAAGCTTCTTCAATTTCAACCTCTTCCTCTTGGTAGCTTTCTTCCAATTCGATCTCTTCTTCATTGTTCACCAAGGGCATGGGAGGTTATGCTTCTTCTTCTTTAATCTCCATGTCAAGTTCAATGGGAGAGGATTCAAATGTAGATAAGAATTCATCAATGATTGAATCCATCTCTTGATCATCCCCTTCAAAGTCTTCAACCATGATATGCCTTGGAGGTTGTACACCCTCCTCAACATCAAATTTAAACTCTTTAGAAGGGGGTTCTATGACTGGGCTTTCCCATGGACGTTCTGCATCTCCTAAGTCTTCGACCACTTCTTCCTCTTTAACGATTACGGCTTCCTCTAATTGTTCCAATACAAAGTCATGCTGCTCACTGCCCACCGGAGTTTCTAGTGTCTCCTTCATGCTACATTCTTCATTAGATTCTCCACATGAAGCCATGGGGGTTCCTTGAGTGTCCGAACGTCGAAAAGCTAATTGATTTATCGCTTGTTCCAGTTGATGAAGGGTTGCATGAAATTGATCTACTGTTTCCTTGAGGCAAGCCTGTGATTCTTGGGTCAATGGATATGGACATGGTGCATATGGAAGTGGTAGTTCTTGGGGGTAATTGGATTGGAATTGGGGTGAATAAGGTTTAGGGTCATATGAAGGTGAATGGTTGTGGGTGGCTTATGAGTATGGTGGTTCAAAGCTATGTTGAGGAGGTGGTTCAACGGCATATGATGGAGCTTGCTGGTAACTACAAGGGGGTCCACCATATCTATCATCTTGGTACACACCTCGGAATGACTCTTGACCATAGTAAATTGGTGGAGGTTGGTTGTCACAAAAAGATCCACCATAACTATTGTCTTGGCATGCATTGTAAGATGGTCGTTGTCCATGGTACCTTGGAAGGTGTTGTTGCCGAAAAGGTTGATCAGATCCTCGTGGCTCCTTCCATCTTTGATTGTTTTGACCTTGATGCATGTTCCTGTTATAGCTTCCATTCCTTACAACAACATTGGAACCAAACTTAAAGCCAGAGGGGTGAGAATTCATAGTAGCTAATAAAAATTAAAAACAAAAACTAATAAAATAAAATAAAATTAATGAAAATAAACTCCTAAAACTAGAAACACTAATGAAAAAGCAAATATTTACAATAACCAATAATACCCCGGCAACGGCGCCATTTTGACGAACCAGAAGATTGATGGTTTAGAATTCACAATAAATTCTCGTTGCAAGTATAGTTTCTAAACCAAGCAATAATCCCTTCATACAAAAACTTGTTTGTCACTTAAGAAAACCCAATAAAATTCATAACCGAAGTATTGAAACCTCGGGTCGTCTTCTCAAGGAATGGCAGGGAGGTATGATTTATTATTGGTTATGGAAAAAGGTATATTTTTGCGTTTTTGAAATAGGGAACAAGGAGAATAAATTAGCAATAAAGTAAATTAATTACTAGAAAAACTCTTGGCAATGTATGAGAACTGGAAATCCCATCCTAGTTATCCTTATTAGGAATGATGAGAATTTTTTATTGCTCCCACTTAGTTAACCCTTACTAAATAAAGGAAAGTCAAGTGGACTAATTAATTTGATTCCTCAAATCCTAGTCAACTCCTATGGAAAGACTAGCTTTAGAGGGATCCAAATCAACCAGCAAGAATTCCAATTTTCAATCAACAGCTGAGTTTGACAACTCAAGTGTCACCAATTACTCAACCAAAGCCAAAAGAGAAAAAATCCAAATTATTTATATAATAAATAAAAGAAAGTAACCATAAATCTAAAATACCTCAAACTGCATTTAAACATAAATTCAAGTCTAACATGGGAAGGTTCATAAGCCAATTTGGCAACATAAGTAATTAACAAGTAAAAGCATTAGAGTAAATAAAAGTAGAAGAGAAACATAAATTAAAGGAACATTGAACCTGTGGTGCACGAAATTGTGATCATCAATGGCGCCAACAGCTTGGTACGCACAATTGTAATCTTAACTCTTTGTCACAACTCCGCACAACTAACTAGCAAGTGCACTGGGTCGTCCAAGTAATAAATCTTACGTGAGTAAGGGTTGATCCCACGGAGATTGTCGGCTTGAAGCAAGCTATGGTCATCTTGTAAATCTCAGTCAGGTGGATTCAAATGGTTATGGAGTTAAAAGATAAATAAAACATAAAATAAGATAGAGATACTTATGTAATTCATTGGTGAGAATTTCAGATAAGCGTATGAAGATGCTTTGTTCCTCCTGAACTTCTGCTTTCCTATTGTCTTCATCCAATCATTCATACTCCCTTCAATGGCAAGCTTTATGTTGGTTTTCACCGTTGGCAATGGCTACCTCCCGTCCTCTCAGTGAAAATGGTCTAAATGCGCTGTCACCGCACGGCTAATCATCTGTCGGTTCTCGATCATGTTGGAATAAGATCCATTGATCCTTTTGCGTCTGTCACTATGCCCAACACTCGCGAGTTTTAAGCTCGTCACAGTCATCCCTTCCCAGATCCTACTCGGAATACCACAGACAAGGTTTAGACTTTTCAGATCTCAGGAATGCTACCAATTGATTTTCGCCTATACCACGAAGACTCTGATCTCATGGAATGGAAGGCTCGGTTGTCAGGCGAGGCAACCATGCTTCATGAACCAGGAGGCTAAGAGATACACACTCAATCTAAGGTAGAACAAAGGTGGTTGTCAGGCACGCGTTCATAGGTTGAGAATGGTGATGAGTGTCACGGATCATCACATTCATCAAGTTGAAGTGTGAATGAATATCTTGGAATAAGAATAAGCTTGAATTGAATAGAAAAACAATAGTACTTTGCATTAATTCATGAAGAACAGCAGAGCTCCACACCTTAATCTATGGTGTGTAGAAACTCCACTATTGAAAATACAAAAGTGATAATGGTGGTCATTGGCTTCAGCCCCAGAGAGGGAATCAGAAGAACCAAGATGAAAAAGTCTATGAAAAGTATCTGAAAGTATGAAAATACAATAGCAAAAGGTCCTATTTATAGAAAACTAGCAGCCTAGGGTTATCAAAAAAGGTAATTAATGCAGAAATCTTCTTCCGGGCCCACTAGGTGTGTGCTTGGGCTGAGCATTGAATCTTTCACATGTAGAGACTTTTCTTGGAGTTAAACGTCAGCTTTTGTGCCAGTTTGGGCGTTTAACTCCAGCTTTTATGCCAGTTCTGGCGTTTTGACGCCAGAATTTTTATGCTGACATAGAATGTCAGTTTGGGCCATCAAATCTCAGGCAAAGTATGAACTATTATATATTGCTGGAAAGCCCAGGATGTCTACTTTCTAACGCAATTAATAGTGCGCCAATTGGGCTTCTGTAGCTCTAGAAAAGCCACTTCGAGTGTAGGGAGGTCAGAATCCAACAGCATCTGCAGTCCTTTTTCAGCCTCTGAAACAGATTTTTGCTCAGGTCCCTCAATTTCAACCAGAAAATACCTGAAATCACAGAAAAACACACAAACTCATAGTAAAGTCCAGAAATGTGATTTTTATTTAAAAACTAATAAAAACATAATAAAAACTAACTAAAATATAGTAAAAACATACTAAAAACTAACTAAAATATACTAAAAACATACTAAAAACAATGACAAAAAGTGTATAAATTATCCGCTCATCACAACACCAAACTTAAATTGTTGCTTGTCCCCAAGCAACTAAAAACAATGTAGGATAAAAAGAATAGAATATACAATGAATTTCAAAAACATCTATGAAGATCAGTTTTAATTAGATGAGCGGCGCTTTTAGCTTTTTGCTTCTGAACAGTTTTGGCATCTCACTTTATCCTTTGAAGTTCAAAATGATTGGCATCTATAGGAACTCATAATTTAGATAGTGTTATTGATTCTCCTAGTTCAGTATGTTGATTCTTGAACAAAGTTACTTTATGAGTCTTGGCCGTGACCCTAAGCATTTTGTTTTCCAGTATTACCACGGGATACATAAATGCCACAGACACATAACTGGGTGAACCTTTTTCAGATTGTGACTCAGCTTTGCTAGAGTCCCCAATTAGAGGTATCCAGAGCTCTTAAGCACACTCTTTTTGCTTTGGACCATGACTTTAACCGCTTAGTCTCAAGCTTTTCACTTGACACCTTCACGCCACAAGCACATGGTTAGGGACAGCTTGGTTTAGTCGCTTAGGCCAGGATTTTATTCCCGTAGGCCCTCCTATCCACTGATGCTCAAAGCCTTGGATCCTTTTTATTTTACCCTTGCCTTTTGGTTTAAAGGGCTATTGCCTTTTTCTGCTTGCTTTTTTTTTTCTTTCTTTTTTCCTTTCTTCTCTTTTTTTTTCGCCATTTTTTTCGCAAGCTTTTCACTGGTTTTTCTTGCTTCAAGAATCAATTTTATGATTTTTCAGATTATCAAATAACATTTCTCCTTTTTCATCATTCTTTCAAGAGCCAACAATTTTAACATTCATAAACAAAAAATTCAAAAATATGCACTGTTCAAGCATTCATTCAGAAAAACAAAAAGTATTGCCACCACATCAAAATAATTAAACTATTTTAAAATTCGAAATTCATGTACTTCTTTTTCTTTTTCAATTAAAAACATTTTTCATTTAAGAAAGGTGATGGATTCATAGGACATTCATAGCTTTAAGGCATAGACACTAGGACACAAACATAGATAGAATATAAAGCATAGGAAACGAAAAACAGAAAAATAAAGAACAAGGAAATTAAAGAACGGGTCCACCTTAGTGATGGCAGCTTGTTCTTCCTCTTGAAGATCTTATGGAGTGCTTGAGCTCCTCAATATCTCTTCCTTGCCTTTGGTCTCTCTAATTTCATGGAGGAGGATGGAATGCTCTTGGTGCTACACCCTTAGTTGTCCCATATTGGAACTTAATTCTCCTAGGGAGGTGTTGATTTGCTCCTAATAATTTTGTGGAGGAAAATGCATCCCTTGAGGCATCTCAGGAATTTTATAATGAGGAATTTCCTCATGCTCTTGTCCATGAGTGGACTCTCTTGTTTGCTCCATCCTTTTCTTAGTGATGGGCTTGTTCTCATCAATGAGGATGTCTTCCTCTATGTCAATTCAAGCTGAATTGTAGAGGTGACAAATGAGATGAGGGAAGGCTAACCTTGCCAAAGTAGAGGACTTTTCCGCCACTTTGTAGAGTTCTAGGGATATAACCTCATAAACTTCTACTTCCTCTCCAATCATGATGCTATGGATCATGATAGCTCGGTCTATAGTAACTTCAGATCGGTTGCTAGTGGGAATGATTGAGCGTTGGATGAACTCTAACCATCCCCTAGCCAGGCCACAACTTCATAGAAGTGGTCTTGATGCACCATTGATGGGATATTTTTATGGAAAAACGAATTTCTCCAAAACACCCAAATCTAACCGGCAAGTGCACCGGGTCGCATCAAGTAATAATAACTCACGGGAGTGAGGTCGATCCCACAGGGATTGAAGGATTGAGCAATTTTAGTTTAGTGGTTGATTTAGTCAAGCGAATCAAGATTTGGTTGAGTGAATTGTGATTTGCAGAAATTAAACAAGGGAAAGTAAAATTGCAACAAGCAGAGAAGTAAAGGATGACTGGAATTGAACCGGATCTTAAAACAGGAATGTAAATGAGCTTGAAAGCAGTAAACAGAGGATGTAAAATTGGAATTCAGATCTCAGGACCCAAGAGACTAGATAACCAAGTCTAGATCTCAATGCCTTCCTAGATCCAACAAGAACAATTGCAAAGGAAATGTAAATTGCAGAGAAAGTAGATGAAGAAGCAATTAACCGAAACTGAAATATAATTAAGCAGAGAATTAAACAAGATCCCAAGGTGAGATTGAAACAGAAGTTCTTCAATTCTCCACCCAAGATCCGAAGCAAGAAAATTAAAGAGTGCTGGGCAAGAACAAGGAAGAAGAGAGATCAATTCTCCTCCCCAATTCTCTTGAATTAAAATGACAATGCTAGAATGTAAAAGTGAGCTCTCTGCTGCAAGTATTGAAAAAAATTCTCAAAAGGAAGCTCTGCTAAAAACTTAAATCCTATGCTATTTATACACTTTCTTCAAATGGTCTTCAAGCCTTCAATTGGGCCTTTGCTCTTGATGGAATTGGGTTGATGGAGGCCTTGGTTGATTGCTCTTGGAGTTTGGAGAAAAACCGAATTGAACCGGGTTTGGAATCATGAAAGCTTGAGCAAAAGTTTGAGTAAAAGTTTGAGGCAAAATTTTACTCCAACTTTTCACATCAGCCACCATCTTTTACTGATATCAACGTTGGGGCAAAAGTTTGGGGTCAAACTTTTGCTCCAACGTTGGCCATGACTTGTCATCAACCATTGAGATGAATCTCTCCATCTCTCATGGCTCGGAGGCGGAAGCTTTTGCCTTCCCTTTCCTCTTTCTAGAGGTTTCTCTGGCCTTTGGTGCCATAAATGGTTATGGAAAAACAAAAAATAATACTTTTACCACACCAAACTTAGAAGGTTTGCTCGTCCTCAATCAAAAGAAGAAAGAAGAGAGAGAGAGATGAGGTAGGTGGGGATCCTGTGGGGTCCACAGATCCTGAGTTGTCAAGGATTTCTCATCCTGCACCATATTGGTGTGTAAACGCCCCTTGCTTGCCAATCCTGGCATTAAACGCTAGGTTGCTGCTCATTTTAATGCCAGCTTTTCTCCCCTTTCTGGCGTTTAACGCCAACTCTGTGCCCATTTCCGGCGTTAAACGCCAGTTCTGTGCCCCTTTCTGGCATTAAACGCGAGTCTTGTGCCCATTTCTGGCGTTAAATGCCCAGAATGGTGCCAGACTGAGCGTTTAACGCCCATTCTGCTACCCTTACTGGCGTTTAAACGCCAGTAAGCTTCTCCTCCAAGGTGTGCTATTTTTAATACTATTTTTCATTCTGTTTTTGCTTTTTCAGTTGTTTTTGTGACTTCATATGATCATCAACCTATAGAAAACATAAAATAACAATAGAAAATAAATAAATATAATAAAATAAAATTGGGTTGCCTCCCAACAAGTGCTTCTTTAATGTCAATAGCTTGATAGTGGGCTCTCATGGAGCCTCACAGATACTCAGAGCATGATGATGGCCTCCTAACACCAAGTTTAGAGTTTGAATGTGGGGGCTCTATTTGACTCTGCATTGAGAGAAGCTTTTCATGCTTCCTCTCCATGGTTACAGAGGGAGATCCTTGAGCTTTAAACACAAGGGAGTCCTCATTCACTTGAAGGACCAATTCTCCTCTGTCAACATCAATCATAGCTTTTGCTATGGCTAGGAAGGGTCTGCTAAGGATGATGGATTCATCCATACACTTTCCAGTGTCCAGGATTATGAAATCAGCAGGGATGTAGTGGTCTGCAACCTTTACCAAGACATCCTCTACAAGTCCATAAGCTTATTTCCTTGAATTGTCTGCCATCTCTAGTGAAATTCTTGCAGCTTGTACCTCAAGGATCCCTAGCTTCTCCATTACAGAGAGAGGCATGAGGTTTATGCTTGACCCTAGGTCACACGGAGCCTTCTCAAAGGTCATGGTGCCTATGGTACAAGGTATTGAGAACTTTTTAGGATCCTGTCTCTTCTGAGGTAATCTCTGCCTAGTCAAGTAATCCAGTTCTTTGGTGAGCAAGGGGGGTTCATCCTCCCAAGTCTCATTACCAAATAACTTGGCATTTAGCTTCATGATTGCTCCAAAGTACTTAGCAACTTGCTCTTCAGTAACATCTTCATCCTCTTCAGAGGAAGAATACTCATCAGAGCTCATGAATGGTAGAAGTAAGTTCAGTGGAATCTCTATGGTCTCTATATGAGCATCAGATTTCCATTGTTCCTCATTAGGGAACTCTTTGGAGGCCAGTGGACGTCCATTGAGGTCTTTCTTAGTGGAAATCACTACATTTCCCTCCTCTATGCATTCGGCCATGTGGAACGTGTTTATGGCCTTGCACTCTCTTTTTGGGTTCTCTTCTGTATTGCTTGGGAGAGTACTAGGAGGAAGTTCAGTAACTTTCTTACTCAGCTGACCCACTTGTGCCTCCAAATTTCTAATGGAGGACCTTGTTTCAGTCATGAAACTTTGAGTGGTCTTAGTTAGATCAGAGATTATAGTTGCTAAGTCAGATTGGCCCTACTTAGAATTCTCTGTCTGTTGCTGATAAGATGGTGGAACAGGCTTGCTATTGCTAAACCTATTTTTTCCACCATTACTGTTGTTGAAGCCTTGTTGAGGCCTCTGTTGGTCCTTCCATGAGAGATTTAGATGATTTCTCCATGAAGGATTATAGGTGTTTCCATAGGGTTCTCCCATATAATTCACCTCTGCAATTGCAGGATTTTCAAGGTCATAGGCTTCTTCTTCAGAGGAAGCCTCCTTAGTACTGCCTGACGCAGCTTGCATTCCAGACAGACTCTGAGAAATCATATTTAACTTGCTGAGTCAATATTTTGTTCTGAGCCAATATGGCATTCAGAGTATCAATCTCAAGAACTCCTTTCTTCTGATTTGTCCCATTATTCACAGGATTCCTTTCAGAAGTATACATGAACTGGTTATTTGCAACCATTTCAATGAGTTCCTGGGCTTCTGCAGGTATTTTCTTTAGATGAAGGGATCCACCAACAGAGTAGTCCAATGACATCTTGGACAATTCAGACAGACCATCATAGAATATACTTAAGATGCTCTATTCTGAAAGCATGTCAGAAGGACACCTTCTGATCAATTGCTTGTATCTTTCCCAAGCTTCATAGAGGGATTCACCTTCCTTCTGTCTGAAGGTTTGGACTTCCACTCTAAGCTTGCTCAACTTTTGAGGTAGAAAGAATTTGGCCAGAAAAGCACTGACCAGCTTTTCCCAAGAGTTCATGCTTTCCTTAGGTTGTGAATCCAACCATATTCTAGCTCTGTCTCTTACAGCAAATGGAAAAAGCATAAGCCTGTAGACCTCGGGATCAACCCCATTGGTCTTGACAGTGTCACAGATTTGCAAGAATTCAGCCAAAAATTGATGAGGATCTTCTAATGGAAGTCCATGAAACTTGCAATTCTATTGCATCAGAGAAACTAATTGAGGCTTAAGCTCAAAGTTGTTTGCTCCAATGGCAGGGATAGAGATGCTTCTCCCATAGAAGTCGGGAGTAGGTGCAGTAAAGTCATCAAGTACCTTCCTTGCATTGTTGGCATTGTTGTTATTTTCGGCTGCCATGTCTTCTTCTTGTTTGAAAATTTCTGTTAGGTCCTCTACAGAGAGTTGTGCTTTAGCTTCTCTTAGCTTTCTCTTCAAGGTCCTTTCAGGTTCAGGATCAGCTTCAACAAGAATTCCTTTGTCTTTGCTCCTACTCATATGAAAGAGAGAAGGAGAAAGTATGGAATCCTCTATGTCACAGTATAGAGATTCCTTGAGGTGTCAGAGGAAAAGAAGAATAGAAGGAGGAGGTAGAGAGGGGGAGAATTTGAACTTAGAGAGAGAGGGAGTTCAAATTGCACATTGAGGAGGAGTGTTAGTCCCTTAAATAGAAAAATGTGAGAAGGGGGGAAGAATTTTTGAAATTAAAAAATTTTTAATTAAAAGAAATTTTGAAAAATTGGTTGATGATTTTCGAAAATTAAAATTGAGAAAGTAGTTAAGTGATTTTGAAAAAGATTTTGAAATTAGGAATCAAAAAGATATGATTGAAAATCATTTTTGAAAAAGATGTGGTTGAGAAGGTATGGTTTTAAAAAGATATGATTGACAAACAAAAAAGATTTGATTTTTAAAACTAATGTCTTGGCTAACAAGAAATTTAAAAGATATGATTCTAAAATTCAATTATTGAACCTTTCTTAACAAGGAAGAAATTTTTGAATCTGATGAGCGGATATTTTATACGCTTTTTGGGGTTAATTTCATATAGTTTTTAGTATGTTTTAGTTAGTTTTTAGTTTATTTTCATTAGTTTCTAGGCAAAATTCATATTTCTAGACTTTACTATGAGTTTGTGTGTTTTTCTGTAATTTCAGGTATTTTCTTTCTGAAATTGAGGGAGCTGAGCAAAAATCTGATTCAGGCTGAAAAAGGACTGCTGATGCTGTTGGATTCTGACCTCTCTGCACTCAGAATGGAATTTCTGGAGGTACAGGAGTCCAAATGGCGCGCTTCCAATTGAGTTGGAAAGTAGACATCCAGGGCTTTCCAGAAATATATAATAGTCCATACTTTGCTCAAGGATAGACGACGTAAACTGGCGTTCAACACCAGTTCCATGTTGCTGTCTGGCGTCCAGCGCCAGAAACAGGCTACAAGTTGGAGTTCAACGCCAGAAACAGGTTACAACCTGGCGTTGAACGCCCAAAACAGCCCATGCACGTGAGAAGCTTAAGTCTCAGCCCCAGCACACACCAAGTGGGCTCCAGAAGTGGATTTCTGCACCATCTATCATAGTTTACTCATTTTCTGTAAACCTAGGTTACTAGTTTAGTATTTAAACAACTTTTAGAGATTTATTTTGCATCTCATGACATTTTAGATCTGAACTTTGTACCTTTTGACGGCATGAGTCTCTAAACTCCATTGTTGGGGGTGAGGAGCTCTGCTGTGTCTCGATGAATTAATGCAAGTATTTCTGTTTTCCATTCAAACATGCGTGTTCCTATCAAAGATATCCATTCGCACTTCAATATGAATGTGATAAACGTGACAATCATCATCATTCCTCCACGAACGCGTGCCTGACAACCACTTACGTTCTACCGTAGAATGAATGAATATCTCTTAGATCTCTTAATCAGAATCTTCGTGGTATAAGCTAGATTGATGGCAGCATTCAAGAGAATCCGGAAAGTCTAAACCTTGTCTGTGGTATTCCGAGTAGGATTCAGGGATTGAATGACTGTGACGAGCTTCAAACTCGCGAGTGCTGGGCGTAGTCACAGACGCAAAAGGATAGTAAATCCTATTCTGGTACGATTGAGAACCTGCAGATGATTAGCCGTGCGGTGACAGCGCATCTGGACCCTTTTCACTGGAAGGATGGATGGTAGCCATTGACAACGGTGATCCACCTACACACAGCTTGCCAAAGGAGGACGTGCGTGCGTGAATCAGAAAACAGAAGAAAGCAGAATTTCAGAAGACAAAGCATCTCCAAAACTCCAACATATTCTCCATCATTGCATACAAGTATAATTTGTGTTCTGCCCTTTTATTCCTTGCAATCAAATTTGATAAGTGAATTATTTTATTGTTTTCCTGACTAAGAGTTACAAGATAACCATAGATTGCTTCAAGCCAACAATCTCCGTGGGATCGACCCTTACTCACGTAAGGTATTACTTGGACGACCCAGTGCACTTGCTGGTTAGTGGTACGAGTTGTAAAAAGTGTGATTTACAATTTTGTGCACCAAGTTTTTGGCGCCGTTGCCGGGGATTGTTTGAGTTTGAACAACTGACGGTGAATCTTGTTGCTTAGATTAGGAAATTTTTGTCTTTTGAGTCAGAGTCTTTTATTTTCTGTTCAAAAATTTTTCAAAAAATAATTTTTCTATTAAATCTCGTGCCAAACTTTAAGTTTGGTGTTTTCTTGTTGATTTTCCTTTGTTTTTCGAAAATTTTATTTTGGTTTTCTAAAAATTTTAAGTTTGGTGTTCTTTCTTCATGTTCTTGTGTTCTTGTGAGTCTTCAAAGTGTTCTTGAGTTTTCCTTGTGTCTTGATCTTAAAATTTTTAATTTTGGTATTCCTTGGTGTTTTCCCTCCAAAAATTTTCGAAAACAAGGAGCATTAGATCTAAAAATTTTAAATCTTGTGCTATCTTATTGTTTCTCTCTTTCCTCTTTAAATTCAAAAATATCTTTTCTCTCTATTTTTAAAACAAATTTTTGAAATTTATTTTTAAAATTCAGATTTTTTTTCAAAATTTAAAACCTTTTTCAAAAATCATCATATCCTTTTCAAAACTTCTTAACTACTTTCTCTCTCCTCATTTTTTTTCGAAAATCTTCACCTATTTTTATTTATTTTATTTTAATTTATTTTGTTTTCGAAATAAATAAATAATTAAATAAATAAAAATATTTTCTTCTATTTTACATCATCTCCCTTTCTCCATCATGGACCTAAGCGGAAATGAACAGTCTAGGAGGACTCTGGGGTCATATGCTAACCCCTCTACTGCTTCATATGGGAGTAGTATCTGCATACCCTCCATTGGAATCAGTAGCTTTGAGTTGAATCCTCAGCTCATTATCATGGTGCAGCAAAGTTGCCAGTATTCCGGTCTTCCACAGGAAGAACCTACAGAGTTTCTGGCACAGTTTTTACAGATTGCTGACACAGTACATGATAAGGAAGTAGATCAGGACGTCCACAGATTATTACTATTTCCATTTGCTGTAAAAGACCAAGCTAAAAGGTGGTTAAATAACCAACCTAAGGCTAGCATAAGGACATGGAAACAGCTGACAGAAAAATTCCTGAACCAATACTTTCTTCCAAAACGGATGACACAGCTAAGGCTGGACATCCAAGGCTTTAAACAAGGGGATAATGAATCTCTTTATGATGCCTGGGAGAGATACAAAGAGATGCTACGAAAATACCCCTTTGAAATGTTTTCAGAGTGGGTTCAGTTAGACATCTTCTATTATGGGCTTACAGAAAGAGCTCAAATCTCTCTAGACTACTTAGCTGGTGGATCTATCCACATGAGAAAGACAATTGAAGAAGCTCAAGAGCTCATTGATACAGTTGCCAGAAATCAGCATCTGTACCTAAGCAGTGACCCTTCCATGAAAGAAGAGGTTAAAACAGTAACTGCTGAACTCAGTCCTGTAAAACAAGCTGCTGAATTCAATCAGCAACTGGACTTTCTAACAAAGCAGTTAGCCGAATTCAAGGATAGACTACAAGAGACAAGGATGACTAACATAAATATGGAAGAACAATTGAAGCAAACAAAGCAGCAGCTGTCAAAACAATAACAGAAGAATGTCAAGCAGTTCAATTAAGAAGTAGAAAAACATTAAATACCCCACCTCAAGGCAGCAAGAAGCCAAGAAATGAGCAAACCACCCAAAATTCACCTGAGGACAGTAAGAGCCCAGGGAAAAATAATTCTGGCGCTAAAACGCCAGAAATTGGGTGGAAGGCTGGCGCTGAATGCCCAGACCATGCTCAGGACTGGCGTTCAACGCCAGAAACAAGCAAGGATTTGGCGTTGAATGCCCAAAAGAAGCACAGTTCTGGCGTTCAGACGCCAGGAACAGATGAGGAGCTGGCGTCTAACGTCACTCCAGCTTCTAACTCTGGCACTCAATTGCCAGTGAGGGATCAGACACACACAAGTGCTGATGACAACCCATCTAAAAAGGCGTCTTCAACCACTTTTGTAGGAAATAAACCTACAGCAACTAAGGCTGAGGAATATAAAGCCAAGATACCTTATCCTCAAAAACTCCGCCAAGAGGAGCAGGATAAGCAATTTGCTCGCTTTGCAGATTATCTCAGGACTCTTGAAATAAAGATTCTATTTGCAGAGGCACTTGAGCAAATACCTTCTTATGCCAAGTTCATGAAGCTTTAAATCCACAGGAAGAGGAAGCACTTATTCAAGTGCTAAGGACACACAAGACAGCTCTTGAGTGGTCCATAGGTGACCTTAAGGGCATAAGCCCAGCTAGATGCATGCACAAAATCTTATTGGAGGATAATGCTAAACCAGTGGTTCAACCATAGAGGCAGCTAAATCCAGCCATGAAGGAAGTGGTGCAGAAAGAGGTCACCAAATTACTAGAGGCTGGGATTATTTATCCTATTTCTGACAGCCCCTGGATGAGCCCTGTCCAAGTTGTCCCCAAAAAGGGAGGCATGACAGTGGTTCATAATGAAAAGAATAAACTGGTTCCTACAAGAACAGTTACAGGGTGGCGCATGTGTATTGACTACAGAAGGCTCAATACAGCCACCAGAAAGGATCATTTTCCTTTACCATTCATAGACCATATACTAGAAAGACTGGCAGGTCAAGATTATTACTGCTTTTTGGATGGCTACTCAGGCTATAACCAGATTGCAGTAGATCCCCAGAATCAAGAGAAAACAGCATTCACATGTCCATCTGGAGTGTTTGCTTATAGAAGGATGCCATTTGGGTTGTGTAATGCGCCTGCAACCTTCCAGAGATGCACGCTCTCTATTTTCTCTGATATGGTGGAAAAATTTATGGAAGTCTTCATGGATGACTTCTCAGTATATGGAGACTCATTCAGCTCCTGTCTTGATCACCTGAAACTAGTTCTGAAAAGATGCCAAGAGACCAACCTGGTTTTAAACTGGGAAAAATGTCACTTTATGGTGATTGAAGGGATTGTCCTTGGGCATAAAATTTCAAACAAGGGAATAGAGGTGGATCACGCAAAAATAGAGGTAATTGAAAAATTACCAGCACCTGCCAATGTTAAGGAAATTAGAAGCTTTCTGGGGCATGCAGGATTCTATAAGAGGTTTATAAAGAATTTTTCAAAAATCGCAAAACCTCTGAGCAATCTGCTAGCTACTGACACGCCATTTGTGTTTGACACAGAGTGCCTGCAAGCGTTTGAAACGCTGAAAGCCAAGCTGGTCATAGCACCAGTTATTTCTGCACCAGACTGGACATTACCATTTGAGCTAATGTGTGATGCCAGTGATCACGCCATTGGTGCAGTACTGGGGCAGAGGCATGACAAGCTTCTGCATGTCATTTATTATGCTAGCCGTGTTTTGAATGATGCCCAGAAAAATTACACAACCACAGAAAAAGAATTGCTTACAGTGGTTTATGCCATTGACAAGTTTAGATCATACTTAGTAGGATCAAAAGTGATTATGTACACAGATCATGCTGCTCTTAAATATCTACTCACAAAGCAGGATTCAAAACCCAGACTCATAAGATGGGTGTTGCTTCTGCAAGAGTTTGATATAGAAATAAGAGACAGAAAAGGGACAGAGAACCAAGTGGCTGACCATCTGTTCCGGATAAAGCCAATAGAAGGGACGTCATTCCCCTCTCTTGAAATCTCTGAGACCTTTCCTGATGAGCATTTGTTTGCCATTCAGGAAACACCATGGTTTGCAGACATTGCAAACTACAAAGCTGCAAGGTTCATTCCCAAGGAGTACAGCAGGCAACAAAAGAAAAAATTAATTACTGATGCAAAGTACTACTTGTGGGATGAACCCTATCTCTTTAAGAGATGTGCAGATGGCATAATCCGTAGGTGTGTGCCTAAAGAAGAAGCACAAAGGATCTTATGGCATTGCCATGGGTCACAATATGGAGGTCATTTCCGAGGTAAGCGAACAGCCACCAAGGTCCTCCAATGTGGCTTCTACTGGCCTACACTCTACAGAAATTCCCGAGAGTTTGTACGTAACTGTGACAGTTGCCAGAGAGCTGGTAATTTGCCTCACAGTTACGCCATGCCTCAACAAGGAATCTTGGAGATTGAGTTGTTTGATGTATGGGGTATTGATTTCATGGGGCTTTTCCCACCATCATACTCAAACACTTATATTCTGGTGGCAGTTGACTATGTATCAAAATGGGTTGAGGCCATTGCTACACCCACCAATGATACTAAAACAGTGCTGAAGTTCCTCCAGAAACATATATTCAGCAGGTTTGGTGTTTCCAGGGTACTAATCAGTGATGGAGGCACTCACTTCTGCAACAAACAGCTTTACTCTGCCATGGTCCGGTATGGGATTCGCCACAAGGTGGCAACTCCATATCATCCACAGACAAATGGGCAAGCTGAAGTCTCTAACAAAGAACTAAAAAGAATCTTGGAAAGGACTGTAAGTACCCGTAGAAAGGATTGGGCACGAAGCTTGGATGATGCTCTGTGGGCTTACAGAACAGCATTCAAGACTCCTATAGGGACCTCTCCATACCAACTTGTGTATGGTAAGGCATGCCACCTGTCCGTGGAACTGGAACATAAAGCCTACTGGGCAACCAGATTCCTAAACTTTGATGCCAAATTAGCTGGAGAAAAAAGATTGCTCCAGCTAAATGAGCTAGAGGAATTCAGATTCACTGCTTTCGAAAATGCCAAGCTTTATAAAGAGAAATAAAAAAAGTGGCATGACAGAAAGCTGTCATCTAAAATCCTTGAACCAGGACAAAAGGTTCTGTTGTTTAACTCTAGGCTCAGGATATTCCCCGGGAAACTGAAGTCCCGGTGGAGGGGACCATATGTGATTACAAGTGTACCACCATATGGTTATGTGCAGCTTCAAGATATTGATTCTAATAAGAAGTTCATTATTAATGGATAGAGAATCAAGCACTATCTTGAAGTCAATGTTGAGCAAGAGTGCTCAAGGCTGAGGCTAGATTAAAAACTCAGCAAGGTCCAGCTAAAGACAATAAAGAAGCGCTTGCTGGGAGGCAACCCAGCCATGGGGCATCACTTCCTCTAAGCATTTTGCCCTATTCTTGATTTTATTTGTTTATATAAAGTTCATTGATACTAAGGTAAAGAGTCAATTGTATAAGTTTACAGGGTTACAGAAGGATTCTGCACACAAAACAGAGAAAAAGAGCTCACTGGCAAGAAAAAGCCAGTAAAAGTCTGTTTTGGGCGTTCAACGCCCAAAAGAAGCATCCACTGGGCGTTGAACGCCAGTAAGGATAGCCATCTGGGCGTTAAACGCCAGAAAGAAGCATCTTCTGGGCGTTAAACGCCAGAAAGAAGCTCCTTCTAGGCGTTTAACGCCAGATTTACAGCGTCCTGGGCGTTCAGAAAAACGCCCAGTGACAAAGGAGTTCCTGGCGTTCAACGCCAGAAAGAAGCAACAGCTGGGCATTGAACGCCCAGGAGAAGCAGCAGTTGGGCGTTGAACGCCCAAAACATGCAGCGTTTGGGCGTTCAAATGCCAGGATGGTGGGGAGGAGGTAAATTCGTTTTTTCTTCATATTTTTCATTTTAATCTTAATTTTCATGTTTCAATTCATGATTTCTTGCATAAACATGTTACAAACCCTGATTTCTAAAAACCCTTCTTTAAAAATATTAAATGTATCTTAATCCAATTCAACTCTTTTTCAAAATTTTCAAAACAAATCTATCTCTTTTCATTCAAAAATCTTTTCAACTAATCAACATCTTTTTCAAATCTCCATATTATCTTTTTCAAAAATCCAATTTTATCTTTTTCAAATATCTTTTATATCTTTTCAATTTTAAATTATATCTTTTCTTATCATACTTATTTTTTAAAATCATATCTTCTATCTTATCTTCCTCCCTATTTTCGAAAACCCTCCCTCCCTTTTAAAAACCCATTCGGCCTCCTTCCTCTCATCCACCATCCTACACTAGCTCTCCTTCTATCCCTCTCCTTTCTTTTCTTTTGCTTGAGGACAAGCAAACCTCTAAGTTTGGTGTGTTTATCCGTGATCACTAAACCATACCCACTAAGATCATGGCTCCTAAAGGAAAACAACCCACTCCAAGAGGCAAGAAAGATAGTGTTCCAAAACCACTTTGGAATCAAGGGAAGTTCTTAACTAAAGAACATTCAGACCATTATTACAAAATAATGGGTCTAAGATCAGTGATCCCGGAAGTTAGATTCGATCTGAAAGAAGACGAATATACGGAGATCCAGGAGCAAATTCGAATCAGGAACTGGGAGATCCTAGCTAATCTTGAAACGAAAGCGGGAAGGAATATGGTCCAGGAGTTCTATGCTAATATGTGGCAAACAAACAAGCAAAGAATATCTAGATCTGCTCTCTATGACTATCGGACCTTGGTCAGAGGAAAGATTGTTCATAGCTACCCTGACAAGATCAGGGAGATCTTAAAGCTACCTCAGCTGAAAGATGATCCAGACTCCTTCAATAGGAGAATGATGAGAACAGACAAGGGCCTGGATAAGATTTTAGAGGATATATGTATCCCTGGAGCCAGGTGGACCACCAGCACGAAGGGTGTCCCAAATCAACTCAAAAGAGAATATCTCAAACCAGTCACCAGAGGATGGCTAGACTTCATTGGGCATTCTCTGCTGCCTACTAGCAGTGCCAAAACTGTTCGGAAGCAAAAAGCTACTAGTCCTGCTCATCTAATTAGAATATGAGCTTCACTCAAAAACTCTGAGATATTATTGCTTCTTGACTTATTAGTAGTCTATTTTATTTATCTAGTTGCTTGGGGACAAGCAACAGTTTAAGTTTGGTGTTGTGATGAGCGGATATTTTATACGCTTTTTGGGGTTAATTTCATATAGTTTTTAGTATGTTTTAGTTAGTTTTTAGTTTATTTTCATTATTTTCTAGGCAAAATTCATATTTCTGGACTTTACTATGATTTTGTGTGTTTTTCTGTAATTTCAGATATTTTCTGGCTGAAATTGAGGGAGTTGAGCAAAAATCTGATTTAGGCTGAAAAAGGACTGCTGATGCTGTTGGACTCTGACCTCTCTGCACTCGGAATGGAATTTTCGGAGCTACAGGAGTCCAAATGGCGCGCTTCCAATTGCGTTGGAAAGTAGACATCCAGGACTTTCCAGAAATATATAATAGTCCATACTTTTCTCAAGGATAGATGATGTAAACTGGCGTTCAACGCCAGTTCCATGTTGCTGTCTGGCGTCCAGCGCCAGAAACAGGTTACAAGTTGGAGTTCAATGCCAGAAACAGGTTACAACCTGGCGTTGAACGCCCAAAACAGCCCATGCACGTGAGAAGCTTAAGTCTCAGCCCCAGCACAT